>NC_069780.1:162295982-162599012 GCF_027406575.1 Nycticebus coucang | reverse complement strand
TCTTAGGACTGCCTTTGCAGTATCCCAGAGGTTCTGGTAATTCATGTCTTGATTGTTGTTTTGTTCCAAAAATATGGTGATTTCCTTCTTAATCTCGTCTATAACCCATGTATCCTTCAGCATAAGGTTGTTTAGCTTCCATGTTCTTGTATGGGTATGCAGGTTCCTGTTGTTATTGAGTTCAACATTTATTCCATGAAGGTCTGAGAAGATGCAAGGAATAATTTCTATTTTTTAAAATTTGCTAAAGTTAGATTTGTGGCCTAGGATGTGGTTGATTTTGGAGTATGTTCCATGGGCTGATGTGAAGAATGTGTATTCAGTTTTGTTGGGATGAAATGTTCTGTAGATGTCTGTTAATTCCAGATGTTGAATGGTTGAGTTTAAATCTAAAATTTCTTTGCTTAGCTTCTTTTAGGAGGATCTATCCAGGACTGCTAAAGAGGTATTAAAATCTCCAACTACTATGGAAGTGGAGGAAATCGAGTTGCTCATGTCTGTTAGAGTTTCTCTTATAAATTCAGGTGTGTTGTGGTTGGGTGCATAAATATTAATAATTGAGATCTCATCAGATTGAATATTACCTTTAACAAATATGAAGTGTCCATCCTTATCCTTAATTATTTTGGTTGGTTTAAAGCCTATCGTGTCTGTGAACAGGATTGCAATGCCTGCTTTTTTCTGCTTTCTATTTGCCTGGAATATAGATGACCATCCTTCACCTTGAGTCTATATCTGTCTTTTAATGTAAGATGGGATTCTTGGATGCAGCAGATATCTGGCTTGAGTTTTTGTATCCAGTCCACCAACGTATGCCTCTTAGGGGACAATTTAAACCATTCACATTAACTGAGAGTATTGATAAGCCTTTCGAGAGACCGGTGGACATTTCTAATCCTTTTGCGACTGTGGAAGTTGGAATTGGATCAAAAAATTTTTGAGTGGGTTTACTTTTGTGGTGGATGATTGCACTGGTCTTTTTGGAGGATAGGTCTAAGAATGTCCTAGAGAACTGGTTTAGCTGTGCAAATTTCTTCAACATGTGAATGTCCTTGAAGTATTTAATTTCTCCGTCATAAATGAAGCTCAGTTTAGCTGGGTACAGGATCCTGGGTTGAAAGTTATTTTGTTTTAGGAGATTAAAGTTGATGACCATACTCTTCTAGCTTGAAAGGTTTCAACAGAGAGATCTGCAGTTATTCTGATATTCTTCCCCTTGTAGGTAATGGTTTTCTTTCATCTGGCAGCTTTCAGAATTTTCTCCTTCATATTAACTTTAGTGAAATTGATTATGATGTGTCTGGGGGATGTCTTATTTGCGTTGAGTCATGCTGGAGTTCTGAAACTGTCTGCTATCTGAATTTCGGAATCTCCTGGCATGTCTGGAATGTTCTTCTTTATAATCTCATGGAGAAGAGACTCTGTGCCTTGTGAAGCCACTTTATCACTTTCCAGGATCCCTATAAGACGAATATCGGTTTTCTTCAAATTATCTGAGAGCTCTGAGAGAGAGTGGTCTGTTTTTACTCTCCATTTCTCTTCTTCTTTGAGGGTATGGGAGCATTCGAAAGCTTTGTCTTCAATGTCAGAAATCCTTTCTTCTGCTTGCTCCATTCTGTTCTGAGGGATTCTACTGTGTTTCTCAGATCTTTGAGGGATGCAACTTCTTGTCTCAATGTGTCGAAATCTTTGGTCATTTGGTCTTTGAATCCGTTGAATTCTTGAGATAACTTTTGGAATTCTAATTCGATCTTATTTGCTATCCAGATCCTGAATTCAATTTCTGACATCTCAGCTATTTGTTTGTGCATTGGGTCTTGTGCTGTTTTTGCCCCATTGATCCCTGGGGGAGTTGATCTACTCTGATTATTCATATTGCCAGTGTTTTTCTGTTGATTTCACCTCATGATTGTTTTTCACCATTGCCTCTGGCTGTCCTCAGAGTTGGGGAGGTGTCTCTCCAAGATTAGACCCCAGTGGAATCACTCTATTGTTGTTGGATCTTTGTAGGGAGTGACCCTGTGTAGTTCCTATGGGGCTGCTCTAGCTAGGGAATTCTGGTTGTGGAAGCAGCTCCGGTTTGTGACACACCCGGATCCAGCAACAGGGCTGGGGGTGGTGCACACGGTTCTGGGAGTGCCAGGCCCCCAGTGACTTTGGCACAGAGAGCCCAAGGCTCCAGCAGTCTCTGGCCAGGAGAAAAGCTCTGCGCAGAGGCAGGGAGGATTCCAAAGGGCACGCAGCTACCAGAGTCCCTGTCCAGATGAACGGGCTAGTGTGGAACCTGGGAGGACACAGGAGGGAGGACACAGTGTTGTGTGGCTCCTGCAGTTCCTGGTCAGGGAATGTGGAAGCCTGGTGGGTGCAGGTCACCCATTGGGGGTCGCTGCACAGCTCTTATGGAGGTCTGGGCGGCACCAAGCCCAGGAGTTTGAGGTTGCTATGATCTGTGATGTCACGGCACTCTACCCACGGCAGCAGCCCAAGGCTCCAGTGTGCCAAAACCATCTCACTCTGCCCCTAAGCATTAAGGGTGTAAGGCAGCTCAGTCCCTGCCTTTAGGCTGCTCAGTCAGTAGGTTACTTTGACCTGGCCAATCCTTGCTCTGAGACCCTGAGGGCGGAGCTTGCCGGGGCAGTTCTTTCACAATGGCTTCCTGCGCCCAGCTCAGTGGCTCAGTCTGGTGCCCCAGACAATGCCCAAAGTTCTCCACACTCCTGCTCAAGCTCTCTCCAAGGCAGTTCAACTGAGTGCCAGGTCCAAGAACACCAAAAGAGTTCACAGGTAAGGCCTTTCCAGTTTGCAGTCTCACTGCTGCTTGTTCTTATGGTTGCAGGCATGATTAGGTCGATTGAACACATGCAACCACTTGCCAGTTTTCCACTATTTTTGTCCTCCTCTTGGGGTCCAGAAGTCCCTTGCTGGCTCCCTGTATCCTCAAAGTGATGATTGTAGGCAGATCCCACTGGCCAGAGATGCCTGGATTCTTGTCTCCCCAGACTCGCTGTTCCCAGTTGCAGGGAAGCTGTTACTCGGACACCATCTTTCTTTAGAGTATTTTTGCCACTGAAATCTACACTAAACATACAAATACATTAAAACTGTTTCAAGTGACTAATTCAACTCATCCTGTAGAAGCTGCTGCTGTTTCATCACAGGCAAAAAGAAATTGACATAAAATTTTTTTCTTCCTGCCTACCTTAACCACTGTCCACCTAATGTCCGCATGGCCATTTTAGAGTTAATTTTTTTTTTTTATTGGCCAGGGCTGAAATTTAACAGAAAAAAATGCCCTTAATAGCCTAAGGCTATGTATATAGCCATATAAACCACATTTTCTTTATCCATTCATTCGTTGATGGACCCCTCAGTTTACTACATATGTGGTATACTTTGAATAATGTTGCAATGAACATAGGCATGCAGATATCACTTTAACACAATCATTTCATTTTTCTTGAATATATGAGATCTGACAATGAAGTTCATGAAATTCCCACCATGTACTTACATTGGCAGCACTGTACAAACTACTCAGTAAGGTTTCATAACCTTGGTATATCAGTGTCTCATAGCTGTGTTCATGTTGACATAGACAGTGTCTTGCTGAGTGGCATTCATGACTGTTGTGTGTTTTTGTGTGCCATCCTGAGAATGTTAGAGCTTGAATTACAGCAATGAACAAACATTAAAGTTTTTCTTAAACTTGGCTAAGAGTGGAAGTGAAATCAGGAATATATTAGTTCAAGTTTATGAAGAAAACAACAGCATAAACTTGAATTAAACATTTTTCTGAGGAGATAGAAAGCATCACTGATGAAGAGAGAACATGGCAGCCAGTAATGAGCAAAACTAACAAGAACATTGCAAAAATTCATCATTTTTTTGTGTCAAAATCATCAGCTGACTGTGAGCAGCATAGCGGGCCAAGTAAACATCAAGAGAGAAACAGGATAATATTAACTGAAAATGTTGACATGAGAAAAGTCTGTGAAAAAATGATCCTGAAGGTGCTCACTGATGAACAAAATCAAAGAAAAGTCAAAGTTTACCAACACCTTTTAGAGAGACAAAATGATGTTTTTGTCTGTGTTATCACTGGTGATAAAACACGAGTATGCCAATATGACCCTGAAACAAAGTGTCAAAGGGCACAATGGAAGTCAATGAATTCTCCACAACCAAAAATGTTCCATCAGTCCAAATTGAGTCAAAACAATGTTGCTAACCTTTTTTGATATCAGAGGAGTTATTCATTATGAATCTTTACCAACTTGACAAACAGTTAACCAAGCTTACTATTTTGAAGTGATAAAAGGTTGTGTGGAAAAGTTAGAAAAAAATGACCTGAACTTATTACCAACAACTCATGATTGTTGAATCACTACAATGCACCAGCTCACACAGCACTGTCTATGAGGGAGTTTTTAGCCAATAAACAAATAATTGTATTAGAAAACCCTCCCTACTCACCTGATGTAGACCCGATGACTTTTTTTTCTTTACTGACAGATAAAGGAAATACTGAAAGGAAGACATTTTGAATGACATTCAGGACATCGGGGATAATGCAGTGACAGATGTTATGGCTATTCCAAACACAGATCCAACGTTGCTTTGAAGGGTGGACTAAGCACTGCTATCAGTGTACAGTTTCCCAAGGGGAGTACTTAGAAAGTGACCACAGTGATATTCAGCAAAGAGATATGTAGCACCTTTTCTAGGATGAGTTTATAAACTTAATTGTCACCTCATATACCACTAGTGGGATTTCTTGATCATAGTACACAGGCCTTCTTCACCTGGTATATATGACATAGTTGGGAAGTATGAGGAGTCATGCATTACATGAAATAGTGTGTCAGAAATTTTCTGTGTGCTTTGAAAATGGAGAGGAGAGATGACATCTGTTATTTCTCAAAGGGGTGCTTCAACACAAAATTGTTAAGAAATTCACCCTTCCATGATAACCCAGTTATAACCTAAGAATATGGGGAAGGAGGAGAGGAAGAGGAGGGAGGAGGGAAGATGGGTGGAGGGAGGGTGATTGGGGGGATTACACCTGCGGTGCATCTTACAAGGGTACATGTGAAACTTAGTAAATGTAGAATATAAATGTCTTAACACAATAACTAAGAAAATGCCAGGAAGGCTATGTTAACCAGTGTGATGAAAATATGTCAAAAGGTCTATAAAACCAGTGTATGGTGCCCCATGATCGCATTAATGTACACAGCTATGATTTAATAATAATAATAAAAAGAAAAAAAAGAAATTCACCCTTAAGTCTTCCCTAGAATAATATTGTTCATACTGTTTGCATAGGACATGAAAGTAAAGTAGCTAAGTCTGACTCACTGGGAAAGATTGATTAATCCTTGATTAACTCTCCAAAGACTAATTAAAGATGAGTGTGCTGAGAAAATAGATGGGAAATAAAAGTACTAAGAGAAGGAACAGGAGCAAAACAGAGCTTAAAATTATTTCTAATACATAGGGGTGAAAATTAAAGTGAAGAAGAGAAGATGTAGTTAATATTAAGGAATTTGTCTACCTTACATGATTGAGACAACTGGGACCATACTGAATCTAATGAAAAACAAAAACAAAAAAAGAACAAATATCCCAGAACACTGTGAAAATTGTAAAAACCTGACAGACTTTCTCTAAGAAACTGGGATAAGTGATTTCTCTTAATTACGTGCCTTTTCTCACCTTTAGCTCTTGAAAAACAAGTTTCAGCGTTGAGATAAAACAGCCTTCTTTTCCTGCCAACACTGAGAGGACAAGCTAGAAAACTTTCAATATCATAAACAATTGAAGCAGACAATAACCTTTTTTTCTAAAACCAATGATCATGACTGTGCCCAGAGGCAAGAATAGAGATGGAAGATGATCGAGTTGTCTTTTACACTTTAATTTTATGAATGGCTGGTATTAAAAAGAATGACTCAAACATATTCTCACCATCCCATGTGTTCTCAAACATCTAACTACAAATGGAATATATGAGTTGCTGTACAGAAGACACATTGATGCTAATCATATTGAAGCAACTGATGTTGGAAGAAAGTAATATTGCTATAAATTTAACAGTAAACCTTGTCATTCTTATAATAAAAGAAAACATTGGTTGTCCAATCAATAAATGTAATCTTATAATGATAAATCTCTAAATATGCATATTTTTATAACCCAGACTTAATTTGTGCTTCCAGGCCATCCTTCTGCTTTATTTCTTCATTTTATGTTACTTTCATAAATCGGTGGTTTCAATTAAGGGTTTTTCAGCATTCATTTCCTAAAATATATGCATAGACAGCATATCACCAATGATTGCATGAAATGTTTACTACACTTGCCTAGCAATATCATTACGTGGCTTTCTGTATTTCTGTCATACAAATGTTATATAGGAAAGAAGCACAACTTATAAATGTTGTACCTTCTAAAAGAGAGCTAGGCTCATTAGGTGCAATGTTTATGTAAATATAATTTTTTAGAGGACAGAAATTCTGGGGTTTGGGGGAGTTCGGGAGACAGTTTTAGTGATCCCTAAAAAAGAAAAGAAATTCTGTCTTTCGAGTAATTTCTGCCTGGTCTAATTCCATGCATACCCAGCACTTAACATTATTCAATGAGATATCAATACATTATAATGATATGATGTTGACTTACTTGTATTCAAATGTTTTTAGGTTGACACTCTTCTAGCTAGTTATTGGACAATTTCAATGAGAACATTATTATAAAATCAAAATCTGAAGAAAATTCTCAATTCAATTTAGCTAACAAATTCTGGGATATTTCTGTGCATCGAATGGCATATTAAGTGCTCCTGAGTTTAAAAAAGCAATATACAATATTTTATCTGTTCTTATGGAGGTTAGCAGATTATTGAAAGTACAGAACAAATTCAGGGAATAATTGGAAAGCAACACAATCTAGTAAATAATTAAATATTAAATGTGAGATGAAAACAATAAATCCTGAAGAATTCAGAGCAAGAAGACACCTCCCAGAGTAAAAGAGATTGAGAGAAATCTCAGGGAAAAGATCAGACCATACCCAGTCTTTAAAAAATAAAAGTAAATAATTTAGAAATCTTAGAACATAATCTACATAAGGAAATAGTATCAATAAAACCAAGCATGGACCTAGTGCATGAAGAAGGATGATGAAATTGACTGGAAGAAACAGACTACATTCCAGAAAAATAAAGTTCTATGCTATAGGATTAATAGGACTGCAGTGGGAATGACTATTAGGAATATATGAAAGGGGCTCTAATTCTCAGTGTGTAAGACGAGAAACACCCCTGTGGTTAATACGTAGAAACCTCATTGTGGAAATTCCATTTTACAGCAGACCATTAGGTTTCAATTAAGAATAAGACAAGACAGTAAGGGGTGTTGGAATTACTCACAGAACTTTTTCACACAACCTGTGCCTGTCTTTGATGTCTACAACATCCTTCTCAAGCCATGCACCAGAATCTTTGACAGGAGTACAATATGTGCAATTGGAGAAAGCACCACATGTATCCTACTTTCAGATGGGAGTCTTCACAGAAGGACTGTAGAAGACCATGTAATGACATCTTTAATCAACATCATGCTACAGGACCAATATATTTTCAGTTCAATGTGCCTGATACTTAAATGCACAGAGTAGCTCTCCTCCCCACATCCTGCTTTTCTCATCAAACACATGGTTTGAGTTTTAACTTGCTAAAAAAAAAAAAAAGTTCCTCCAGAAGCAAGCAGTAGAAGCAATGTGACACATGGGAACATAATAAAACCTGCTGTCATTTAAAAAAAAAAAAAAAGCAGAGACACCACAAGTTTATAGCTTATGTTAACCTTCTATGATACAAATTCTTGTATTATTTTTTGTCATTATTATATTTCTTGAAAGACATAGTAAGTGGAAGGAAAAGTTTATCTTTTGGTTGAGAGGTCATCAGATAGTAATAGACAAAGCAGATGAGTTCTTACTATTTCTTCAGTAAGTGGACATTTTATTAAATGTAAGTTTTTGTGAAGCATTTGGGGCTTTTGTCTTTATTTTTGTTTATTCTTATGAGCTCAGAATCTTCTGGGTTAAAGTGCTTACTAGTGCAGGCAAATTTAAAATTACAACATGGCACATACCATGGATACTTATTTGGAGACTATAAGCAGGGTCACTCAATAGGTCTGATAACTATTATGGGCCAAGGAAACAGGACTACTATGGTTGAGTGTTCCCACCACAATTCATGTTGAAATATAATTGCTGTTGTAACAGTATTGAGGGGTAGTGTGGGGCCTTTAAGAAGTGAATAAGTCATGGGGGCCCCATCCTTATAAATCGATTAATGCTTTTGTCATGGGAGTGGCTTAGTTATCAAGCGAGTGACTTTGTTCTTAAAGAGAGCTCCCCCCTTGCATGTGGTGTCTTGCCCCCTGACATATTTTAATGTACCAAGAAGGTCTTTCCAAGATGTCAAGCGTATGCCAGTCCTATGCTTTTGGATTTAAAGCCTCCATGAATCAAAACCATATATATATATATCTTTTCTTTATAAATTATCCATTATGCAGTATAGCAGAAGAAAATGAGATGCAATGGTTTGAATCTTTGTTACTTCTCAAATGAATGTTGAAACTTAATATCCAACATGGCAATATTAAGAGGTGAGACCTTTAAGAGGTGATTTGCTCTGTTCTCATAAAATAGATTAATTCCTGCATGAGTTAATGAATTAATGGATTAAAGAGTTGATGGGTTATTATGGGAGAATGGTTAAATAACCAGAATGCTAATATAAATATATATATTAAAGGCCATTCTGATGATTTTTCAGAAGGAACTGAGGGAAAAGGTACTAAAAACTAAAATCAGCGTCATCTTTGTTATAAATTGACAAAGAACTTGCCTGAATGGTGTCCATGTCAAAGAGCTCTGAGGAAGGCCCAACTTGGTGTGCTGTACTAGGGTATCTGACAGAAGAAATTTCCAAGCAAAATATAGAAGGAACTGCATGGTTACATCGACCACTTATACTGAGATTGATAGGTATAAAGCAAAGGTATAATTTAAAGATAGAATTTATAATTAATAGGGAGGTAGAGCAGAAAGATTTGAAAAACTCTCAGGCAGACCACAAAGAGTGAGTTTAGGAGAGAAAATCAAGCTATGCAATCATTTGCTAAAAGAGATTAGCACAGGGGTGGCGCCTGTGGCTCAGTAGGGCCCCGGCCCCATATGCCAAGGGTGGCGGGTTCAAACCCAGCCCCGGCCAAACTGCAACAAAAAAAATAGCCAGGCGTTGTGGCAGGCGCCTGTAGTCCCAGCTACTCGGGAGGCTGAGGCAAGAGAATCACTGAAGCCCAGGAGTTGGAGGTTGCTGTGAGCTGTGTGACGCTACGGCACTCTACCGAGGGCCATAAAGTGAGACTCAGTCTCTACAAAAAAAAAAAAAAAGATTAGCACAGATAGAAGGAAGCCAGGTGCTATTCCTCAGGATGATAGAAAAAGAATCATAGAGGCATTGCCCAATATGTGAGGCAGTCCGTCCCATCACAGGTTCCAAGGCCTAGGATGGCAAATAGTTTGGGGGGACAGGCTCAGGGTGCTTCCCACAGGCTTGCTGCCTGGGTCTGTCTTGGAATTCTTCTCCCCACAACCCAGCACTACCTTTCATAGCTGTCTCAACTATGGCTCAGGTGGCTCCATGCTGCAGCTCAATAATGTACAAGTCATTAATTTTGGCAGCATTCACATGGTGCTAAGTCTCTAGGCTTGAAGAAAGCAAGAGCTGTGGGGGGTTGGCAAACTTCACCCACATTCCAAAGGATGTTGTAAAAAGTCTGGGGGTCCAAGCAGAGACTCTCTGCAGGTAAAACCACTGAAGAGAGCCCTCAGTAAAGAATATGTGGGTTAGAGCTACCACAGAGTCTTCACCAGAGCAATGCCTGCTGGAACTATGGAATAAAGGCCCCACAAAGTCCCTACTAGAGTAAGGCTGAGTGGAACCACAGGAAGAAAACAATCTGGCATCAGATAGGAAAGCTTCAGGAAATGGACTCTTAACCAGTACAGGCAGTCACATTAGGAGACATTAGCAAAAGGAAAGAAACAATAAAGATCAAAGGAAAAAGAAAAAAATAGGATGAAAAAATATAAAAGATCAGTGAAACAAAAGTTTTTTTGAAAAACTAATAAAAATCAACAAACCATTAGCTAGACTAATCTAGAAAAGACCCAAATAAATAATATCAGAAACTAAGAAGACATTACAACTGATGCCACAAAAATACAAAGGATTATTAGAGACTATTACAAACAGATACAAGCCAACAAATTTTAAAAACTAAAGGAAATGGATAAATTTCTGGACACACACAACCTATCAAGATTGAACCAAGAAGAAATAGAAAATCTAGATCAATGACTAGTAATAAGATGAAACAGTTATAAAAACAAAAAATTCAGTCATCAAAGAAAAATTCAGGACCTGATTCAGGACCTCAACTGCTGAATTCTATGAAATAAGTAAAGAAGATCTAATACCAATTCTTCTGAAACTCCTTCAGAAAATTGAAGAGGAGGGAATTCTAAATTCGTCCTATGAACCCAGCATTACCCTGATGCCCAAACCAAGTAAGATCATGACAGAAAAGAAAACTATAGGCCCATACCTCTAAAGAATTCAAACTAGAAATGTTGAACAAAATCTTAGCAAACTGAATCCACTAGCACATAGAAAAGATCTTTCACCATGATCAAGTGAGATAGATCAATATATGCAAATCAATAAACATGATACATGACATCCACAAAATAAAGGAGAAAAATGAGATGCTTATCTTCAACAGATTTATAAAATTGTTTGGTAAAATTCATATGTCTTCATGATATAAACCCACAACAAACTACATAACCAAAATTCTACACAATAAAGACCATATATAATTCTACAGCTGACATTAAATTAAATGGAGAAAAGCTGAAATCCTTTCTTCTAAGAACAAAAACAAGACAAAGATGCCCACTCTTAACACTCTTATTCAAAATAGTATTGGAAGTCTTAGCCAAAGACTTGGCAAAGGAAAGAAATAAAAGGCCCCTAAATTGTAAATGGGGAAATCAAATTTTCTCTGCAGGAAACATAACCCCATATATAGAAAAAAAAAAAAAATTAAAACTCCACCAAAAAGTTTCTTAGAACTTACAAACAAATTCAGTGAAGTTTTGGGATACAAAATTAGCATACAAAAATAACTGTTTCTACACACAACTACTAGTGGACAAAGAAAGAAATCAATCTCATTTACAATAGCTACCAAAAGAAATAAAACCTAAAAATAAATTTAACCAAGACTACAAAAGATCTCCACATGAAAAATTATAAAATACTGATTAAATAAATTGAAGATGTTATAAAAGAATGGAAAGACATCTCATGTTCATGGATTGGAAAAATTAACATCATGGAAATGATCATATTACCAAAAGCAATCTTCAGGTTCAATACAATCCCTATCAAAACACCAGTCACATTCTTCACAGAAACAGAAAAACAATAATGAAATTCATTTAGAATCACAGAAGACCCCAAGTAACCAAAGCAATCCTGAACAAAAAGAACAAAGCTTCAGGCATCTCACTACCTGACTTCAAAGTGTACTACAAAGCTACAGTAACCAAAATAGCATGGCACTGAAACAGACACACAGACCAGATGGAACAGAATAGAGAACACAGGAATAAATCTATCAATTTACAGCCAACATAGTTTTGACAAAGTTTTAAAATACATTCACTGGATAAAGGACAGTATTGCCAATAAATGGCCCTAGGAAAACTGTATATCCATACGTGGAAAAATGAAACTAGACTTCTTTTTCTTACCACATGCAATAATCAAATGAAAGGTGATTTAAATTTTAAATGTAAGAAGTGAACCTATGAAACTACTAGAAAAAGAACACTGGGAAAATTATTCTAGACATGGTCTGGGCAAAGACATTTTTGCTCAAGACCTAAAAACCACAGATAACAAAATCAAAAATAGACAAATGAGATTACATCAAGCTAAGAAATTCTGCACAGCAAAAGGAAACAGTCAACAGAGTGAGAAGACAATCTACAGACTGGAAAAAAGTATTTGCAATCTATCTATCCAACAAAAGATTAATAGCAAAAGAACAAATAATCTGATTTTAAAAATGGGCAAATTATACGAAAAGACATTCCTCAAAAGAAGACATACAAATGATCAACATGGAAATGAAAAAATATTGAACATCACTCATCATCAAGCAAATGCAAATCAACACCACAATGAGATATCATTTATCCCCAGTTAAAACCAGCTATTATCAAAAAGAGTAAAAATACATATGCTGGTAAAAATGCAAAGAATGTGAAGCAAAAGCACACTGCTGGGGGGAATTTAGTAAAGTCAGTATGGAAGTCCTTCAAAAAATTAAAAATGGAATTACCATCTGGATTATCTAGCAATCCCACTACTGGGTATACATATCCAAAAAAAATAAAATTGATATATTGAAGAGCTTATATGCATGATCATGTTTACTGCAGCACTATTCACAATAGCCAAGAAATAGAATTAATCTCAGTGTCTATCAACAGATGAACAAATAAAGAAAATGATGTATATATATTCACAATGGAATATTTTTAACACATATAAAAGAATGAAATTCTGTCACTGGCAGGAAAATGAGGAAGTAATTATGTTAAGTGAAATAAGTTAAGATCAAAAGGACAAATATTGCATGTTCTTAGACACAAAGTTAAGTTGGGGTTAAAATGGTTGAGCTCATGGACGGAGAGAGTAGAATGATTGTTTCCAGAGGCTGAGAAGGGTGGTAGAGAGGATGAAGATAAGTTGGTTCATGGGTACAGAAATATAGTTAGATAGAAGGAATAAGTTACTAGTGTTCAATGTCACAGTAGGATGGCTATAGTTAATAGTACTTTCTCCTACTTTTGTATATAGCTAGAAAGGAATATTTGAAATATTCCCAACGCAAAGAAATTATAAACATTTGAGGTGATAAATACACTAATTATCCTGATTTGATCATTACACATTTGTATACGTATCAAAATACAAGATGTATTCCATAAATATGTGCAATTATTGTAGATCATTAAAAAAATACTTTAGGACTATGGAGATGGAATAAGCATACTTATTTGAAGGACATGAGTTTGGAGTAGCCAGGAGCAGCATGCTATACTTTTAGTTTGTTCCCTCATTGAAACTCATATATTGAAACTTAATCCGAGTGTTGAGAGGTAAGACCCCTAAGTAGTGATTGTCTCTCCATTCATAATGGATTAATCCACTCATGAATTCATAGATTAATAGGTTATTAGTTTAATGAATTATAGTAAAAGTGGGACTGGTGGCTTTGTAAAAAGAGGAAGAGAGACTTGAGCTAGCATGCTCAGCCCTTCACCATGTGATGCCCTGCAACATCTCAGTCCTCACCAGCAAAAAGGCCGTCCCTAGATTGTTCCCACAAACCTGGACCTCCCAGCCTCCAGCATGGTATGAAATAAATTTTGTTCCTTTAAAAATCACTCAGTTTTAGGTATTCTGTTAAAAGCAACTGAGAACTGACTAAGACACAAATAAGACAAGGATCCTCTTTATGTTTCCTTTTTAGGCCTGGAAAGACAGATTTTATTAGCACAGAGAAATTAGTGAAGATATTTTAAACTACAACTTCATTTCCCTGATTTCAAGATGCAATCTCTCCATTTTAAAGTTTCTGAAATGGGACTACCTCTTTCACTGGACATGTACATTAATATAGAAATGTTTCCCCAAAGATGTTATCAAATAGATAATGTATCTTAAAATTTATTGCATCTGACAATCAAGTATTTTTTTTAATAAAAGTATAAAAAACATAGTTTGTGTGAAATTTGTGAGTACACAGTATAATCATGGTGAAGTTAATAAGCATACACTGTGGCTTCCTTCCCACTTTCACCCTTCAATTATAAGCCTAGTTCATGTGATTACAATAAACCATTCCTGACAGTACCTCTACACAACTATGTGTTTATGATGAGCACCATATCATTGTGAAGAACAGAGCATAAAAATATAAAGGAATGTGAGTAATGCCCAACACTGAAAAGCCAGAAGCATAACATGAGATCCTGGCTCACTACTACAGCCAGTAATTATCTTTGTCACCTCCGCCTCCCATCCATGTCATCAGTTATCAATCTGTCTTAAGATAAACAATGTAAACCTTTTTCTCACTTGTTTCAGTAAAAATAGAGATTCATAGAAGCAAATTTCAGGTCAACTGCTGATATTACATTTGGAAATAATGTTTTAGAGAGGAACCACAATACAAAGAGCAAGAACAAGAATTTTAACCCTGGCTTCTTCACCTGAGTTTGCATAAGTGACTTAACTTTTGCTTGACTTCTTTTGATTGTCCCTAGCTAATATCATCCAACAGTGAATAAAACATTGACTCACTTCCCAGGGATGTTTTAACTAGCAATGAGTAAATTTTTTTAAGGCTTTTCACTGACATTTTTAAAGCACAGGGTTTCAAAATCAAAATAGCTTAATTTTATTTTAAGTTTTTGCTTCTACAAAAGCATGATGCTTTGTGTTTAGTAGAGAGCTTAGTCAGAGGACAAAGCTAAACTTGAGATGATGGGGGGGAGAATATTAAAGTACATAAAAAATGAAATAGCTGCAGAAGCCAGGTTTGAAAGCTAAAATAATATATTATCAACCATGACCTACTTCAAGCAAAAAGCTTCCTTCCATGTATAAAACTTCTCAACTAACATCCATAGTCCACCCCAAATTGGAGTAATAGTAAGGTAGATTTCATAGGCCCAGAGTTTAGTAGTTGCCTAGACCTGGAAAACAAGGCTTTCATCTGTGAAAATGTTCCAAGAATTGTTTTTGAGAAACTCAAAGTGAAGGGCAAATACCTACAAACAGCAGGCAGTTACCTTGTGACCACTTTGACGCCATTAGTATATATAGAGAGATTCTTTCCCTGGGGGGAAATGTGGGAAGCAATCATGACTCGGTGGTCTCCATAAAGGGAAAAAAGCTGGAACTGTATAGGGTAGCTATTAGTAGATCAATATCAGACTCAGTCATGGAAATACTCTGTATTCAAATGAGAGTAACTCTCACAAATCAACCTTACTTGAGGTGAAGGAGAAAATTGAAAGCTCACAGAACACAAAAATGCTCCTTCTTAACTATCAAGGGTTTCAGGGGCACACATGTCCTAGTTAGCATTACTCTTCTGGCATTGTAGTAAACTATGCTATTGGATAGACTCAGCTTACTAGAAGACTCCCTACCTGCTGAGACAAGAATTACAGTTCATTGCTTGAAGTGCCTGTACAGCCTTCTAACACCACTTTCCTCAATGCAATAGAACTCCCTTTTCAATAATGTTTGTACAAAAGTCAAAATAATATGCCTACTCTATCTCTGAGATATCTCTCTCTCTCAATCATATTCATGCCTTCTCATACTTAATGTTTAAGAAATATTGGTAGCCCCATCCAATAGTGCTATTTCCCCAAAAAAGAAAATTATTTTTCTATTTAATCATAAAATAACTCAAAATAATTAGGAAGAAATTCATTAAAGGAATTAAGATGCTACACTAAAAAACTATTCACTTAATGCAAAATAAAGCAGTAAAGGAGAAAAAGAAAAACCAAAAAGACACAAGATAGAAAATAAAAAGTAAAGGAGCAAACATAAATCCAATTACATCTATAATACCATTAAATGTGAATGAATTAAATAAAGTCAATCAAAGTCAAAGATGATCAGACCGTATAAAAAACAAGCTCCAACTCCCAGTATATACTATCTATAGGAGACACACTGTAGGTTCAAAGATACAACATGTTGAAAGTGAAAAGACGGAAAAATATATAATATATTGTACAATTAGCAAACACAAGAAATCTGGAGTAGTTATGATAATATCATCCAAAATAGACATTAAAAATAAGTTACTACAAAAAAACAATAAGTTACTACAAATAAAGACAGACATTTTATAATAATAAAATGGTCAATACACCAAAAAGTTGTAACAATTATAAATATGCGTATATTAACAGAGCTCCAAAATACATAAAATAATAACTGACAAAATCAAGACAGACATAGGTGATCCAACAATGATAGTGGCTGAGTACAGTAGCTTATGCCTGTAATCTTGGCACTCTGGGAGGTCAAGGAATTTGACCTCTTGACCTCTGGAGCTCAGGAGTTCAAGACAAAAGAGCAAGACCTTGTGTCTATTAAAAATAAAAAAATTAGCTGAGCCTGGTAGCACACACCTATAGTCTCACTTAGTTAGGAGAGTGAGGTAAGAGGATTGCTTGAGCCGGGAGTCTGAGGTTGCTGTGAGCTATGACACCTTGGCACTCTACCCAGAAGGACAGAGTGAGACTCTGTCTCAAAAAAAAAAAAAAAAAGAAGAAGAAAAGAAAAAGAAAGATAATTATTTCTTTCTAGAAGAGTAGAAAAACTAGAAAGAAGATTCAAAAAGAAATAGAAAAACTTAGCAACACTATAAAATCTAGACATAGTAGACTTCTATAAAATGTTCTAAGCAATAACTACAGAATACACATTCTTCCTAAGCCCACATCAAAATTTCTTCAGAAACCACCATATGCTAGATTTTAGAACAGGCATCAATAAATTAAAAAGCTCAAAATCATACAAAAATGTGTACATCAACCATAATAAAATGTAATGAGAAATCAATAACAGAAAGAAACTTGAAACCCTTGCAAATACGTGGAAATAAAACACCTTTCTGAATAACTAGTATGTCAAAGAAAAAAATCACAAGAGAAATTTTAAAATCTCTGAGAGGAATAAAAATGAAAAAAATAACATCAAGACATGGATGCAGTTAAAACAGTGCTTAGAGGGAAATTTATAGGTGGAAATGACACAGGGAAGATCTCAAAATCCATGACCCAATTTTCATCTTAAACTGCTAAAAAAAAAAAAAAAAAAAAAAAAGGTAATTAAGCCAAAGTAAGCAGAAGGACATAAATAATGAATTTTAGATCAGACATGAATGAAGTAGGAAGCAGAAAAAGCAAAATAGAAAATAAATAAAATCAAGAATTAGTTCTCTGAAAAGATTTCTAAAAGTTGATAACCTTTTAGCTATATTTATCAAGAAATTCAAATTACTAACATCAGAAATGAAAGAAGGGATATCACTACCTACCTCACAAAATTCAAAGTATTATAAAGAAATACTGTAAACTTATGACAACAGATTAAATAACTTAAATGAAATGGAAAAATTTTAGAAAGACACAAACTATTAAAACTGTTTTAAGAAATAGAAATTCTAAAAAGATATATAAAAATTAAAGAAATTGCATTCATAATTTTTAAATGTCCCACAAAGAAAATATTAAACCAAGATGGATTCTAAGGTAAATTCTGCTAACATTTAAAGAAGAAAATAATACCAATTGTTTTTCACACACCTCAAAAAAAAAAAAAGAAAGAAATATTTTCCAACTAATACTGTGAGTCCAGTATTATCTTGATAACAAAACCAAAGGCATCGGAAGACAACAAAATCATAGATCAACATATCCTATATACACAAACTCAAATATCTTTCATAAAATGGTATCATACAAAATCCAACAACATATAAAAAAGATTGTACACCACGATCAAGGATTTATTCCAAGCAGGTAAGGTTGGTTTAACAATCAAAACTCAGTTAATCATGTTTCAGTGTTTTTGGACTTGGCACTCAGTTGAACTGCCTTGGGGAGAGCTTGAGCAGGAGTGCGGAGAACTTTGGGCATTGTCTAGGGCCCAGACTGAGCTGCTGAGCCGGATGGAGCTAATAGTGTTCCACTGTGGGCCACAGGGAGCCATTGTGAGAGAACTGCCCCAGCAAGCTCCACCATCAGAGTCACAGAGCAAGCATCAGGCAGGAGCTAGTAATCTAGTGACTGAGCAGCCTAAAGGCAGGAACTGAGCTGCCTTACAGCCTTAACCCTCAGGGGCAGAGTGAGACCAGTTTTGGCATACTGGAGCCTCAGGCTGTTGCCCTGGGTATAGTGCCATGGCGTCACAGCTCATAGCAACCTCAAACTCCTGGGCTTGACACCACCTGGACCTCCATAAGAGCTGCCACCATCCCCGAACCATGACTTGCGACCTGCACCCGCCAGGCCGCCGAATGCCCTGACCAGGAACTGTGGGAGCTATGCAACCCTGCGTCCTCCCTCCTGTACCCTCCTTGCCTCCACATCACCCCACTCATCTGGCCAGGGACTCTGGTAGCCACGTGCCCTCTGTAGCCCTCACTGCCTGTCTTGGGCTCTCTGTGCCAAAGTCACTGGGTGCCAGGAACTCCCAGAACTGTGCGCAACACCTCCCACCATATTGCTGAATCCGGGTGTACCACACTCCGGAGCTGCTTCCACAACCAGAACTCCCTGGCTGGGGCAGCCCCAGAGGAACTACACAGGGTCACTACCTACAAAGATCCAGCAACAATAGAGTGATCCCGCTGGGGTCTAATCTTGGAGAGACAACTCCCCAACTCTGAGGATGGCCAGCGGCAATGGTGAAAAACAATCATGAGGTGAAATCAACAGAAAAACTCTGGCAATATGAACAATCAGAGTAGATCAACTCCCCCAAGGATCAATGGGGCAGACACAGCACAAGATTCCATGCACAAACAAATAGCTGAGATGTCAGAAATCAAACTCAAAATTGGGATAGCAAATAAGATCAAATTAGAATTCCAAGCAGTAACCAAAAAGATATCTCAAGAATTCAACAAATTCAAAGACCAAATGACCAAAGATTTTGACACATTGAGACAAGAAGTTGCAGCCCTCAAAGATCTGAGAAACACAGTAGAATCCCTCAGTAACAGAATGGAGCAAGCAGAAGAAAGGATTTCTGACATTGAAGACAAAGCTTTTCAATACTCCAAAACTCTCAAAGAGAGAGAGAAATGGAGGGCAAAAACAGATCACTCTCTCAGAGAGCTCTGGGATAATTCAAAGAAAAGCAATATTCATCTTATAGGGATCCCCGAAAGTGACGAAGTGGCTTCAGAAAGCACAGAGTCTCTTCTCCATGAGAAGAAGAAATTTCGAGACATGCCAAGATTTTCTGAAATTCAGACAGCAGACAGTTTCAGAACTACAGCACGACTCAACCCAAATAAGACATCCCCCAGACACATCATAATCAATTTCACTAAAGTTAATATGAAGGAGAAAATTCTGAAAGCAGCCAGACAAAAGAAAACCATCACCTACAAGACCAAGAATATTAGAATAACTGCAGATCTCTCTGCTGAAACCTTTCCAGCTAGAAGAGGATGGTCATCAACTTTTAATGACCTAAAACAAAATAACTTTGAACCCAGGATCCTGTACCCAGCTAAACTGAGTTTCATTTATGACGGAGAAATTAAATACTTCAATGACATTCGCATGTTGAATAAATTTGCCACAACTAAACCAGCTCTCCAGGATATTCTCAGACCTATCCTCCATAAAGACCAGCATAATCCTCCACCACAAAAGTAAACCCACACAGAAAATTTTGTTTTTGTTTGTTTTTTGTTGCAGTTTTTGGCCAAGGCTGGGTTTGAACCTGCCAACCCCAGCATATGGGCCCAGTGCCCTACCCCATTCAGCCACAGGTGCTGCCCCCACCCAGAAAATTTTGATCAAATTCCAACTTCCACAGTCGCAAAAAGATTAAAAATGTCCACCGGACTCTCAAAAGGCTTATCAATATTCTCAATTAATGTGAAGGGTTTAAATTGTACTCTAAAGAGGCACAGGTTGGCAGACTGGATACAAAAACTGAAGCCAGATATCTGCCGCATACAAGAATTGTACCTTATATTTAAAGACAAATGTAGACTCAAAGTGAAGGGATGGTCATTTATACTCCAGGCAAATGGAAAGCAGAAAAACGCAGGCATTGCAATCCTATTCGCAGATGCAATAGGCTTTAAACCAACCGAAATAAGGAAGGATAAGGATGGACACTTCATATTTGTTAAAGGTAATACTCAATATGATGAAATTTCAATTATTAATATTTATGCATCCAACCAGAACATGCCACAGTTTATAAGAGGAACTCTAACAGAAATAAGCAACTTGATTTCCTCCAGTTCCATAGTAGTTGGCGATTTTAATACCCCTTTAGCAGTGCTGGATAGATCCTCCAAAAAGAAGCTAAGCAAAGAAATTTTACCTTTAAACTTAACCGTTCAACATCTGGACTTAACAGACATCTACAGAACATTTCATCCCAACAAAACTGAATACACATTCTTCTCATCAGCCCACAGAACATACTCCAAAATCGACCACATCCTAGGCCACAAATCTAACCTCAGCAAATTTAAAAAAATAGAAATTATTCCTTGCATCATCTCAGACCATCATGGAATAAACGTTGAACTCAATAACAATAGGAACCTGCATACCCATACAAAAACATGGAAGCTAAACAACCTTAAGGGTTATAGATGAGATTAAGAAGAAAATCACCAAATTTTTGGAACAAAACAACAATCAAGACACAAATTACCAGAACCTCTGGAATACTACAAAGGCAGTCCTAAGAGGGAAATTTATAGCACTGCAAGCCTTCCTCAAGAAAACGGAAAGAGAGGAAGTTAATAACTTAATGGAACATCTCAAGCAACTGGAGAATGGAGAACACTCCAACCCCAAACACAACAGAGGAAAAGAAAGAACTAAAATCAGAGCAGAATTAAATGAAATTGAAAACAAAAGAATTATACAACAGATCAATAAATCCAAAAGTTGGTTTTTTGAAAAGATCAATAAAAAAGATAAACATTCGGCCAACCTAACCAGGAAAAAAACAGTAAAATCTCTAATTTCATCAATCAGAAATGGTAACGATGAAATTACAGACCCCTCAGAAATTCAAAAAATCCATAATGAATACTACAAGAAACTCTACTCTCAGAAATATGAAAATCTGAAAGAAATCGACCAATACCTGGAAGTACACCACCTACCAAGACTTAGCCAGAATAAAGTGGAAATGTTGAACAGGCCTATATCAAGTTCTAAAATAGCATCAACTATACAAAATCTCCCTAAAAAGAAAAGCCCAGGACCAGATGGCTTTATATCAGAATTCTACCAAACGTTTAAAGAAGAACTAGTATCTATATTACTAAACCTCTTCCAAAATATAGAAAAAGAAGGAATATTACCCAACACATTCTACGAAGCAAACATCACCTTGATCCCCAAACCAGGGAAAGACCCAACAAGAAAAGAAAATTATCGACCAATGTCACTAATGAATACTGATGCTAAAATACTCAATAAGATCCTAACAAACAGAATCCAACAACATATCAAAAAAATTATACAACACAACCAAGTGGGATTTATCCCAGGGTCTCAATGCTGGTTCAATGTACGTAAATCTATAAATGTAATTCAGCACATAAATAAACAAAAAAATAAGGATCATATGATTCTTTCAATTGATGCAGAAAAAGCTTTTGATAATATCCAGCATCCCTTCATGATCAGAACACTTAAGAAAATTGGTATAGAAGGAACATTTCTGAAACTGATAGAGGCCATCTACAGCAAACCCACAGTCAATATCGTATTGAATGGAGTTAAATTGAAATCATTTCCACTTAGATCAGGAACCAGGCAAGGTTGCTCATTGTCTCCATTGCTCTTTAACATTGTAATGGAAGTTTTAGCCATTGCAATTAGGCAATGGCTAAAACCACCCTTTCAAGGGTGTCCACACAGGGTCAGAAGAGATCAAACTTTCACTCTTCGCAGATGATATGATCGTATATCTGGAAAACACTAGGGATTCTACTACAAAACTTTTAGAAGTGATCAAGGAATATAGCAGTGTCTCAGGCTACAAAATCAACACCCACAAATCTGTAGCCTTTATATATACCAACAATAACCAAGCCAAAAAAACAGTCAAGGACTCTATGCCTTTCACAGTAGTGCCAAAGAGGACGAAATATTTGGGAGTATACCTAACAAAGGATGTGAAAGATCTCTACAAAGAGAACTATGAAACTATAAGAAAAGAAATAGCTGAAGATGTTAACAAAAGGAAAAACATACCATGCTCATGGCTGGGAAGAATCAACATTGTTAAAATGTCTATACTACCCAAAGCAATATATAATTTAAATGCAATTCCTATTAAAGCTCCATTGTCATATTTTAAAGATCTTGCAAAAAATAATACTTCGTTTTATATGGAATAGAAAAAACCTTGAATAGCCAAAACATAACTCAGCAATAAAAACACAGCAGGAGGAATCATGCTACCAGACCTGAGACTGTACTATAAATTGATAATGATAAAAACAGCATGGTATTGGCACAAAAACAGAGAAGTAGATGTCTGGAACAGAGTAGAGAAGCAAGAGATGAATCCAGCTACTTAGCATTATTTGATCTTTAACAAGCCAATTAAAAACATTCAGTGGGGAAAAGATTCCCTATTTAACAAATGGTGCTGGGTGAACTGGCTGGCAACATATAGAAGATTGAAACTGGACCCACACCTTTCACCATTAACTAAGATAGACTCTCACTAGATAAAGGATTTAAACTTAAGACATGAAACTATAAAAATAATTGAAGAAAGTGCAGGGAAAACTCTTGAAGGAATTGGCCTGGGTGAATATTTTTGAGGAGGACTACCCAGGTGATTGAAGCAGTATCAAAAATACACTACTGGGACCTGATCAAACTCAAAAGCTTCTGCACAGCCAAGAACATAGTAAGTAAAGCAAACAGACAGCCCTCAGAATGGGAGAAAATATTTGCATACCTCTGATAAAGGTCTAATAACCAGAATCCACAGAGAAAACAAACATATTAGCAAGAAAGGAACACATGATCCCATCTCAGGGTGGGCAAGGGACTTGAAGAGAAACTTCTCTAAAGAAGACCGACGCAAGATCTACAAACACATGAAAAAAAGCTCATCATCCTTAATCATCAGAGAAATGCAAATCAAAACTACTTTAAGATATCACCTAACCCCAGTAAGAGTAGCCTACATAACAAAATCCCAAAACCAGAGGTGTTGGCATGGATGTGGAGAAAAGGGCACACTTCTACACTCCTGGTGGGAATGCACACTAATACATTCCTTCTGGAAGGATGTTTGGAAAATACTTAGAGACCTAAAAATAGACCTGCCATTCGATCCGATAATTCCTTTACTAGGTTTATAACCAGAAGAACAAAAGTCACAATATAACAAAGACATCTGTACCAGAATGTTTACTGCAGCCCAATTCATGGAAGTCCAAGCGCCCATCGACCCACGAATGGACTAGCAAATTGTGGTACATGCATACCATGGAATATTATGCAGCCTTAAAGAAGGATGGAGACTTTACCTCTTTCATGTTTACATGGATGGAGCTGGAACATATTCTTCTTAGCAAAGTATCTCAGGAATGGAAGAAAAAGTATCCAATGTACTCAGCCCTACTATGAAGCTAAATTATAGCTTTCACATGAAGGCTATAACCCAAGTATAGCACAAGACTATGAGGAAATGGCCAAGGAAGGGGAAGGGAGGGGGGAGGTTAGGGTGGAGGGTGGGGCCACATCTAAGGTGCATGTTAGAATGGGTACAAGCGAAACTTACTAAAGGCAGAATACAAACATCTACATAAAATAACTAAGAAAATGCCATGAAGGCTATGTTGAACAGTTTGATGAGAATATTTTAGATTGTATATGAACCAGCACATTGTACCCCTTGATTGCACTAATGTACACAGCTATGTTTTAACAATAAAAAAAAAAAGAAAGAAAGAAAGAAAAGAAATGCAGTCTTGTGGGCAAAAGAAAGAAGCACATTTCCCTCTGGAAAGAAATAAGAGACAGATCTGTGAGAAATTGGTGTCTTCTTGGAAACACTGACATGCTAGTGGCTGACAGGAAAAGATAAAACGGTCATCACTGATGATGGCTGTGTTCTTAGCTGCCGACTTGGGAGGCCCACTCATAAGGAAAGAGGGAAGAGTCAAAGACATCAAGCACACAAACCTTCACTTTCTTCAAAGGGAGAAGCTTGTAAAATAATCCTGAGTTCTTGTGATTTTTTTCCATGTTCATTTCATGAAAATTGTGTAATTCTATATAAAAAGCAATATACAAGTTTTCCTAAAGTTTGAAAAAAAACTCAGTTAATCAAATAATCAAATACTCACGTATAATCAAATTCATGTGGAAATTCAAGGAACTCAGTATAGCCAAAAAAAATCTAGAAAAAGAAGAACAAAAAAGGAGAACTCACACTTCCTGATTTTAAAATTTAACACAAAACTAGAGTAATCAAGATAGCCTGGTCATGGCACACGGATAAATTGTTCAATGGAATTAAGTTATAAAATATAATAAGAAATAATTAAAAAATAAAATGATTGGTTATATTTAGTAATTTAAAAGAAATTATTAAAAATAAATCTTCACAAAATAAATCTTAACTCTTTTCTTATACCATACACAACAAAGAACACAAAACAGATATGAGACCTAAATGTAGGAGCTAAAACTATAAAAACCTTAGAATAAAATATAAGAGTAAATCACAGTAACCCAGGTAAGCAACAGCAGAAAATATAAGTGACTAGAGAAAAGATAAATTGACTTCATCAAAATTAAAACAAATTTGATGGTTTTTTAAAAATTTTTCTGACAAGATTTCAGAGCAAAATATATTATAGATGCATTTCTGGCAACTAACCAAAAAATTATGTTCTCTGAATTTTGTAATGTTTGTATTATATGTCAGCCTTTAATGTTTGTACTTTGTTGTTATTCATTTTCTGATTCTGAATAAATTCATTTTCTTACAGAAAACATTTGTGCTTTGACAGGTATCTTCTAGAAAGAGAAAAGACAATCCACAGAATGTAGGAAACATTTGCAAATCATGTATCTAATATGGGACTTGTATCTATAATAAAGAACCCTTACTACTCAATAGGAAAAAGACAAGTAACCCAATTTAAAGTTGTCCTACACTTCATATGGAACCAAAAAAGACCCCAAATAGCCAATCCAACCTTACATAATAAGAACAAAACTGGAGGCATCATCTTATCAGACTTCAAGCTATACTACAAGGCTATAGTAATCGAAGCAGCATGGTATGGGCACAAAAACAGAGACAGATATAGAACTATGGATCAGGACAGACAACCCAGAGATAAAGCCATCCTCATATTCTCATCTGATTTTTGACAAACCACATAAAAATATACACTGGGGAGAACATACCCTATTCAATAAATGGTCATGAGAAAACCAGACAGCTGCATGCAAAAGGCTGAAACAGGATCCACACACCTACCACTTAACAAAAATTAATTCCCCCACAGTGGATAAAAGACTTAAACCTAAGGGATGAAACTAGAAGAATTCTAGAAGAAAATGTTGGAAAAACTCTTATAGATAGGCCTAGGGAAAGCATTTATGAAGAAAGCGTCAAAAGCAATCACAGCATCAACAAAAATAAACAAATGGGATATGATCAAAGTAAGAAGTTTCTCACAGGCAAGGACACAATCAATAGAGTAAAAAGACAACCCCTAGAATGGGAGAAAATATTTCCATTCTATATATCCAATGAAGGGCTAATAACCAGAATCTACAAAGAACTCAAGCAAATCAGCGAAAGAACAAGAAAGAATCAAACAACTCCATTAAAAAGTGAGCAAAAGACATGAACAGAAACTTTTCAAATGAAGATAGTCTGATGGCCAACAAACACATGAAAAAAAATGCTCAATGTCATGCTCAACGAAAATGCAAATCAAGAGAGATATCATCTGAGATATCATCTAACTCCAGTGGGAATGGCTTTTATCAAAAAGTCCCAAAACCACAAGTGTCATTGTGGAAGAGGAAAGGAAGGAACACTTAGACTCTGCTGGTGGAATTCCAACCTCTGTGGAAAGTGATATGGTAACACCTCAAAGAAGTAAAATTAGACCTGCCATTTGATCAAGAAATTTCACTAACTACCCTGTTTCCCCAAAAATAAGACATCCTCTGAAAATAAGACCTTCTTATAGGAAAGATAAGACATCCCCTGAAAATAAGACCTAGTGCATCTTTGGGAGCACACCTTAAAATAAGACACTGTCTTATTTCCGGGGAAACAGGGTAGATATTTACTCAAAGGAAAAAAGGTCATTTTATCACAGACACTTGCCTTGTACTCAAATGAATAGCCCCAAGATTCACAATTGCAATGATGTGGAAACAACCCAAATGCCCATCAATACGTGAGTGGATTAACCAAACATGGTATATACCTGGCATCCTCAAACTTTTTAAACAGGGAACTAATTCACTGTCCCTCAGACTGTTGGAGGGCCAGACTATAGTTTAAGAAAAACAAAATTATGAACAAATTCCTATGCACACTGCACATATCTTATTTTGAAGTAAAAAAACAAAAAGGGAACTTTTGTAAAAAAACAAAAGGAATCACACCACCTCGTGTGGCCTGCGGGCCACAGTTTGAGGACCCCTAGAAACCATGAAGCACTATTCAGCCATTAGGAAAATAACAACAACATTTTGTAACAAGGATGTATAGAATGGATGAAACTGGAAACCTTTCTAAGAATGGAAAAACAAACACCACAAGGACTCAATACTAAATTGGAACTAGAAGATCAACACTTATGTGCACACATTTGGAAGTAAAACTCAACAGGAATCAAATAGGTGGGGGGGTGTTAATTCACACCTAATGGGTATAAATACACATATTCTGGGTGAAGGACACGCTTGTAACTTTGACCTGAAATGTACAAAAGCAAATTCTGTAACCAAAATGTGGGTACCCCTATAATATTCTGAAATTATAAAATAAAATAAAAATAAAGGATTTGAATAGACATTTCTCCAGAGAAAATATACAAATGATAAATAAGCACATGAAAAGATGCCTGACGTCATTCATCATTAGGGAAATGCAAATCAAAACTACAAAGATAAATCACTTCACACCCACTAGGATGGTTGTAATTAAAAAGACAGATAGCAACAAGTTCTAGTGAAAATGTGGAGAAACTGAACCCTCACACGGTGCTGGTGGGAATGTAAGATGGTGCGGCCTCTGTAGGGAAACAGTTTGACAATTCATCAAAATATTAATCATAGAGTTTTGATATGATTCAGCAATTTTACTACTAGGTATATACTCAAGAGAAAGGAAATTTTCTAGCAGCCAAAAGCATTATTGCAGCATTATTTCAAAAGGTGAAAATAACCCTAATACCCATGCATTGAACAAGGGATAAACAAAATGTGATATAGCCTTAAAAATGGGATATTATTTGGCAATAAAAAGTGATGAAAAGACTGATACATGCTACAATACTGATAAACCTTGTAAAACATTTTGCTAATCAAAATAAGTAAACACATAAAGTCACATAATTAGGCTGGGCTCGAGGAGAGGAGAGGAAAGGAAAAGAGGAGAGAGGAGAGGAGAGGAAGTGAGGTCACATAATTTATTATTTGGTCTGAAATGTCTAGAATAGGAAAGTCTCTAGAGACACAAGTCTGTAAAGAACAGGTTGCCTAGTGGTCTGGGGAAATGGACTATAACTGCTAATGGGTTGGGATTTGTTTGGGGGCAAATTAAAGTACGTGAAAATGGCTTGTGGTGATGGTTTCACAACTGTATGAATTTTCTAAAGACCAATGAGTTGTACACTTTAAATGACAGTTATACTGTATACAAATTATATCTCCATGAAGCTTTGAGAAAGAGAACTTATGATGGCTTCTGTGTCATATCCAAATTGTTTTGCCAATCTTTTAAGACCCTCTTTACTCCAAAATCAGATCTCACACTACCTCTTTCTCCTTTTAAAATTATTTCCAAGTCTATCAGTCCTCTGTGGTTGTGTACATATGGCCCACAAATTCAGCAACTTAAAGCAACAAGCATGTGTTATCACACAATCTGTGTGGGTCAGGAATCTCATCTGGGTCCTGTGGCTCAGGTTCTCAGTGTCCATCAGGACTCTCATTATCTCAAGACTTGACTCCAGAACTATCTACTTCTAAGCTCATTTATCCAGCTGTTATTGCTTCAGAACTTGGTTGGATGTTGGCTGCAGACATCAGTTGCTTGCCACATTGCCTCGCTGCACAGCATGTCAGCTAGCTTCCTTCAGAGGAAGCAATGGTTGGACAAAGTGACCAAATGGAAGTCACAGTCTTTTCATAAGCTAATCTTGGAAATGGCATCCTATGGCTTTTTCTGTGTTCTTTCCTTAGATGCCATTCACAAGATCCAAGCCACACGTGAGAGAAGGGCATTACACCAGGGCATAATTATTAGGAAGAGAGGTGGATGGGGGCCATTCCAAAAGGCTGCCACTTCCAAGAAAGCCACATGCTAATTTTGTGAGGACTTTTTTGCCTGTCCATAGTGCTGGATATCACGAAAATTATGCACTGGCCTTTTTTTTTTTTCCTGCTCATTAGCTTTCCTGTTTATGTATCTAAGGTGTGGCCCAGGACAACTCTTATGCTTCCAAAGTGTGGCAGAGCGAAGGGAAGGTCAGACACACCTGCCTTACATCATTTGACCCAGGCAGTCAGGTTTCCTTGCCATCTCCCAAGCACATGTCACTCATTCCTGACACGGTACCCTAACTCAATTCACTTTATTACTTTGCCTCACTCCTTTGGCAATCTGAAGTCAGACCATTATTCTAGATGAGCTCAAATTTCATTTGTTCCATGAAACTTGCCCCGATTACAGATTACACTTTATTCCTCTGAACTCCTTCATGTTTTATAATTATACTACATAATTTGCCCATTAATTACCGACTGCCTTGCCTTATTACTCAAAGTATGTGTCTTCTAACAGCACATGCCTCACCTGACAGTGTGTAAGAAACAGAATCTCAGGCCCCATTCCAGGGCTACTAAATGAGAACGTGCATTTTAACAAGATGCCTACATAATTTTATGCACATGAAAGTGTGAAAGCTCCACTGAATGATACCGTTCACTGTTGTTTTGCCTGTAAGTCTCAGATCCTTGACTAGCTTGTGAATTCTTGAGGAATTAGCACCATTTCTTATATTTTATCTACTCTCTCTCACACACATAAGCATATAATGCAGGTTAATGCTGAGCACATGAAAGATGACAAATGAAAGCTGATACACACTAGGACCTAGCTGGATTTAATAAGTAAGATACACAGAAGAATCAAATCGCAGCTCTGCTGCTCACCAGGTAGTGTGACTTTGGGCAAATCATTTAATTCCTTTGTATTGCCAATTCTTTATCTGAATTATGTAGGGGTTACCATGGAATCTCTAATTATTATTTCATTTTTAAATATTTACTAGTTCACAATAAAATTATAATGAATATAATTTGATATTTCTTTTTTTTTTTCTTTTTTTGAGACAGAGTTTTGCTCAGGCTGGTCTCAAACCCGTGAGCTCAGGCAATCCACCTGTCTCGGCCTCCCAGAGTGCTAGGATTACAGGTGTGAGCCACTGCACCCAGCTAATTTGATATTTCTTAATGAATAAGAAAACACTTTGGAATCGTTTATTGTCATCCATATGAACATCAGTAATAAGCACATTGTAGATGTGAGCAAATGTTGCTTAGTCTGGGATTGTTTAGCAAAAACCATGTAATTGTGTATCCTGTATTTGATTTCCCGTATAACATAGGCCATGCCAAATGTTTACCTAATTAAGGAAATAAAGTAAATTGTTAAAGAAGCTTAAAACAAACTTTGAGCTAGAGAACAAGAGGCTGGCCAGAACACATGAAATCTCCCCCATTTTTGCACTCTGGGAATGACCTTCCTATTCCTTAGTTGTCTTGGGAAAGGAGCTTCTGGTGGTTCTATAAGAATCAGATTAGAAACAAAGACTTTGCCTTCAAAAGAAAACTATAAATTTCCTCCAGACCTCAGCACTTTCCTCTGGAGGAGCTGGATCTGTAATCCAAAGGGGCAGAATTAGGCTGAGTGAATAAAGGAGTGGACATGTTTACTGCTGGTGGGGATTTTTTTTTACAGTACTCAATTGAATTTCTTCTTTCACCTGCAAGTAAGTTCCAATCCCACCCACAGAGTTCAAACCAGTATTTGCCCTGAGAACCTGGACTCTGATTACATCTTATCTTTTGATCACTATGTCAAGTTCAAGAACTCCCACCTCTTCTCCAGGAATAAAGAGCTACACTTCCCCATCACCACCCTCCCCTTCATGTCCCTGCTTCAGCCTTCAGTTCTCTCTTCTGCAGAAGAATCCTAATTCCCAGGAAGGACTGTTCTTAAACATAACTTTACACATTTCTTTTTTGGATTCTTTACTATAAGGACAACCCTGAGTGTGGAGAACTGGTCACACAGTGATAACAAGCCTGAACTGAACACTAGTGGGCAGGAGAGCTAATAGCCATGGTTCCAGCTGAGCTGCCTGAGTTATGGGACCACACTTATTTGTCCAAAATGAAAGCAGATCAAATGCCTATCAACTCATGAATTAACAAATTGTGGTATATGTATACCACGGGATACTACTAAGCCATAAAAAAGAATGGAGACTTTACATCTTTTATGTTTACCTGGATGGAGCTGGAACATATTCTTCTTAATAAAGTATCTCAAGGATAGAACAAAAGTATTCAATGTACTCAATACTATTGTGAAACCAATATATAATCACTTACACATTCATACGAATGATAAAACACAAATATACTCCAGCAAGAAGGAGGGGGCAGAGAGAGTGAGTGGAGAGAGGAGGGAGGGCATTTGGTGAGATCTCACCTATGTGCACAATGCAAGGGTACATTTCAAAACAAATAAGAGTAAATTATAAATGTCTTACCATAAAAATATGCAAATGAGGTGATGGTTATGTTAATCAGTTTGATTTAAGCATTCCACATTGTATATCAAATCATCACATTACCCCATACATGTATATAGTTATGATTTAATAAAAAAATAAATTAAAAAAATAAAAAATAAAGAAAATTCACCATGGCTCTTAACTTCCTGCAGAACTGGTAGTACAGCGGTCTCAACCTGTGGGCCGCTACCCACAGGAACTGTATTCAAGGGCCGGCCGCAGCATTAGGAAGGTTGAGGACCACTGTGCTAGGAGAAAGAGAATCCAGCAACCTGCCTTTAAATTTATGAGAAGGAATGATGGTGATGATGATGATAACATTAATAACACTAGTAATTGATGCTGTCGGCTGCCTCTGAACAGAAGCATATTTTTGGTTTCTGTCCTCAGGCTCCAAAGTGGTTCACATGATGCAAATTGGCCAAGTGTAGTCAGCATTTTGGCATTTTCGTTTAACATCTCTGCCCTTCCCCCTACTTGGCACTAGCCTTACTTTTAAATGGACTACTTCTTTCTGCCCAAACTGGACAATAAGAATGGTTACCAGACTTTGAGATCATTCAGGATATGCAGGTTTCCAGAGATTGTTCTCCTATAAGTACAAAGTCAAAAATAGACATGGGAGCTCAAAATCTGCCTAAGGAAGAGAACTCTTGTACGACTCTGGTGGCTAAGTTCTCCCAGCAGCTGAACAGTACTTGGATAAAGTTGTCCTGAAACTGTTCCTTCTATCTTGCCAAAGTCGGGCTCCTGGACAAAAGCAGCAGAGCTATCACAAAGAAAAGATGTGCAACAAGCGTTACACTGGAACAAGGACGGGGACCAGATTTCTAGTCCAGTTCCACTATTAACTCTAAATCTTGAGCAAGCCACTTCTCCTAGGTGCTCAGCTTTCTCTAGTTTCCAACTTGAACTTGCTTGATCATAAATAGCTTGTAGAACATTTGTTATAAATACAGCTCCCCTAGAGAGGCTGGTTCAGTAAGTCTAGCAGTGAGATCCAGAAGTCTGCCTTTTAACAAGTGACCCAAGGGAAACACAGACCACATGATGTCTGAAAACTCTTCCAGGTCTGCAGTTCTACAGAAACAAGTTAATTAATGGTCACTGTTAAGTTTCCAGTCCCTACAAAGCCCTGCTAGATCATCAAGATGATAAGAATGATAGCTAACATTTACATAGTGCTAGCTACTGTTTTAAATGTTTTGCATCTACGCATTAATTTTATTTTCACAACAACCTTTTGAGACACTTACTATTATTATCCCTATTATAAGATGCAGAAACAGATGTATAGAGATTAAGTGATTTTTGATAGGTGACCTGGCCAGTAAGGAGGTAGGACTGGGATTCAGATCTAGGCATCCCAGAGGTAGACCTGCCTCTCAGCCATTCCTCCCTACCAAGCTTTAGCAGATGCTGAACAATTTGGGACCCTCACCCAAGTATTAGGCATTTAGTAGATAGTAGAAAAGTCCTGTTGTAATGATTAGCAGTACCTTACTGCTAGTTCATATAACTGAAACTGAATCCCATACTCTAAGAGTTCAGCAAGTTGTGAGACCTCTCCCATGGTGGAGAGATTAACACCATTGTCATGAAATTGGGTTAGTTATCAACAAGAATAATAAAAAGGATAATTTGACTCACTCTCCCACCCTCTGGTGTGTTCTCCTGCCCTTCCAACTTCCATCAAGGGAAGCTGCAGCAAGAAGGTCCTCACTACATGCAAAGCCCTCGACCTTAGACTTCCCAGCCTCTAGAACTGTAAGCAAAAAAGCTCTGTTCCTTGTAAACTAATCCAGTGTCGGGTACTCTGCCATAGCAGAATAAGACACCTGGAGACCTTCTGCATCTTCTGGATTAGTCTCAGGAGCCACTGTGAGGGAAATGGAAGGCGGCACAGCCTTGGGTTTCACCCACTCTTAACCACAGAAAACGGATTTTATTTGTTTCATACATTGAAGTCCCTATCATATTTCATTTAAGAAAAGAAAATTTATTATTAAAAATGGGGTGCTAAAATCATTGATCTAAATCACCTCTTTAATACAGATGAGAAAACTGATCCCAATGAATTAAGGAAGGTCTCCAAAATCACACAGTAAGTCCTGCCAGCTAATTTTAAAGCCCCAGGCTTCCAGACCCCTTTCTATGAAACCAAAATTAACTTGTCAACATGATGAACTTGATCAAAACCCATTTAAATGAATATAGATTAACAGTCGCTGGAAAACTTAAGAAATCAGGTTAACGGCATTTGAAAAGGGGTTTACTTAGGGACACCACATGGAATAGAAAGTGACTCAAATCAATGGCTCTGTCCACCCTGCAGTACCCATGAAGTCAAGATTTGCAACTGTCCCCTTCAGTAGCTGTAGCATCACCAAAGATGAGGGGAAAAGCCTAACCAGCTTGGGTTGATGGAGAAATCATCACAATCGGAGTAAAAGGACCTCTGTCTGAACTCTAGCCATGCCACTCACTAACTATATCACGGCACTTGTGATTAGACAAGCCCCCAAAATGAGACTCTCGTGAGATTATATGTGACAATAAGGCCAGCACTGTGAATATGTTCAATAAACGAATAAAGAGTCTTTTACACTCAAAGCCTGGTTTCACTGGTTTGACCTGCCAATACAATCTTTACCACAATGCTCAGAGGAGGGATGATCACATAAAGGGGGACCAGAACTGCTGGTCCCCAGCCAGGAAATTTCCCTGGCTCCCCCTTCCCTTGAACTTCTGTGGGCATGATAATAGTCACAAAGAAATAACGAGAAAATTCTGCAGTAGCTGGGCAGAAGCAAACCCAGAAGGTGAGCAGCCAAACACATGGTGTGGCCATCATCAGTGTGATTCTGTGAATGACTCAGTTTTGCCATCCGGGTACCACCCAGAGAGCTCTAGAGGTTTAAAGATAATGGGCACATTGGCATGGAAGGCAAGGTTACTGCACCACACACATCTCTTGTTCTTTGCTGCCAGTGCTTAGTAGATGAGGAGGGAGTTGTATATCAGCTTCAAGGACAAATAACAAGCAGAAAGACAGTGGAATATCAAAATAGTTTGATCGCCCACAAAAGAGTCTCTTTTTCTTGCAATAGGCTTCGAGCTCCTAGAAGGAACAACTAATAAGATGTGAAAGTCCCCTCAACCATCCTGAATTCTAATTATTCATTTTATTCACAAATAAATCAGGTGTGAAACTGTTTAAGGGAAGTTTATGGAAGAAAAAGTTAAAGTTGAAAAAATTCTGTCACTAACCTGAGCTGTTCCTACCAGCTGGGAAAAGCTAAAGTAGATTTTAGCTTGATCAAGCTCAGAACAAATAACTGCCACATGCGGAGGGCTTACTACGAGCAAGAGGTGTGCCTTATCTCAGATGCCAACAACCACCTTGCAATTTAGATATTATCACACCTGTTTTACAGAAAAAGCAACACAGACTGGAAGAGGCTGCAACTTGTCTAGTGTCCCAAAGCTACGAAGTGTCATATTCATGATTTGACTCCAGACTGTAGACTGCAAAGGCTCTCCAATTTGTACAGACAGATTCACTTCTTCATCTGACCCAGAGGGACTTTTAAGACCCAATCCCTCTGTAGACTGGGGTCCAGCCACATTTCATACGTAGTATTAACTACAGAGCTACTTGCAGTGGCCTGAACGTGTCATGGTGTGACTCACCTCCTTGCCTTACCACGTAAAATTCCTTTGCCTGGTATTTTGGTCTTCCTTTTTTATTCAGTTATATACAGTTGTTCTTTAACACTCAATTCAAATCATCTTCTCCAGGGAAGTTATCTGTGATATTTCTCAAGCTAATAAAATTTCTGCTTTGACTCCCATAGCAGCTTGGGCAAATATCTATGTAATCACTTATTATTTACATTTAACTATAATTTCTGATTCATTTTTATGTCTCTAACCAGACATAAACCAACTTGAGAAGGAGAAAGATTTTATTTAATTGTTGCTTTCAGGTTTAACATAGTACCAACTGAGCAGATAATATTTAACCAAATGAAGGATTGAAAAAAATGAATGAATGAATGAATGAACTTCTAGGACTAGGATAAAATCTCAGTATATAATATACAGCCTGTGATTCAATAATAGTTAAATGACCCTCTATCAAGATTATATTCATTTGAATCAAGATCAATACTATACGACTGTCACATACCATGAGAAATTGGCTTCTAATGGTTAAAATGTTACTAAAAGCATTTTAGTATAGAAATTTAGTATAAAAATAAAGTACTATAATAATGTAAGAGTGTGTATATAAAGTGTGTGTGTATATACACATATACACATAAATGTATACATACACACATATATATTTTAATATGAGAATAGGAAAGGCCTAGCTAAGCATGACACAAAATCCAATAGCCAAGAGAAAAAACAACTGATAGATTTTACTACATAAAATGTTAAAATGTCTGAAGGGAGCCAAAAACACTTGGCACAAAGTTATACACAACAAAATTAAGAAAATATATTCACATATATGGCACTTATAGCAAAAGGTTAAACAATTTCATATATAAGGAGCTCTTTCAAATCAGAGAAAAAAGTCAACCATAAGAAAAATTTCCTTAGTAAATGTGGAATGTAAAGGTCTTAGCAAAATAACTAAGAAAATGCCAGGAAAGCTATGTTAATTAGTGTGATGAAAATGTGTCAAACGGTCTATGAACCAAGTGTATGGTGCCTGATCATACTAATGTACACAGCTATGATTTAATAAAAAAAAAAAAAGAAAAATTTCCTCAGAGAGGAAATCTCAAATGAATAAATGCAAATGACCAATACAAGATAAAGTGTTATATCACTAAGGGAATCCAAGAAATATGAGTTTAAGCATCAGTGACATACATCTCACCAAATTTCACAGGCAAAAAGAAACCAGAAAACATATAGAAAAATGCACATGTGCAGTTGGTGATATTAAAATATGTGTTTAACGATAGCACGTTTTAAAACAGGTGTGTAGACTTAAAACAGTTCTAGAAATTTATCATAAAAAATTATGATGTAATAGCCAAGTGCTTGAAGGAGTATGCTTATTGCTTCGTAGTTTATATAAATAGCAAAGAAAGAAAGAGAAACAATACAATTTTCTATCAATAGTGAATTAGTGTTTTAAATTTAATATAAATTAGGTATGCCATATAAAATTATATAAAGATGTATCTACCTATCTATATCTTACATCCACACATGATAATACTCTGAGGTCTTTAAAAGAAAGCAGTGATTCTCCATAGGTGATCATGGAAAGATATTCTCAGATTAAAGCAGCGAGAAAGCAAAGACAATTTACCTACTATACAGAGTATAGTAGGAGGTTTGAAAGTGAGGGTAAAAAGAATAACTACCAAAAAGTAAGAATTGAATTGTAAAGTAACTTCTCAAAAGTACAGAGAAAGGACAGAGGACTGTGGAATAACATTTTCAGAATTCTTAGAGAAAAGTAACTCAATTTAAGATTAATAGGCAGCCAAGCCATCTTTCAAAAATGAAGCGGAATAAAGGTATTTTCAAGCAAACATAAAACTGAGGATTTTCCCCTGACGGTCACTGATTAAAGAATATATTTCAGGAAAAAGGGAAAATGATCCACTCCACCCCCCACCCCCCCAAAAAAAAACAATCTGAAATGATGAGCAAAGAAAATGGTAGATATATGACAAAATTTGAATACTCCATAAAATGACACCAGTAATGAGGGATTCACAAAGATCAAGCTGGTGATACAATATTGGCAATAATAATAATGTGCAAACCAAAAGTCTGTGACTGGTAATTGGTGCTCAAGTTTTCTAAAGTCTTTTTATGGTTAAGGGAGAGTATCTGAAGTCCAATTTTACTTGGCAATAGGTGGATATACAGAAAATTTGGTTAGAATATTGGGCTCTCAGATACTCACTTAGAAGAAATTCTATAGATCAAAAAAAAACAAAAAAAAAAAAACAGAAAACAAACAAACAAAAAACCCACAGACTGCAATGCTGAGCAAAGTAGAAAAAAGGGACAGAGTATAATTGGAGATTTCAAAATGAGGGTATGTGATTCAATAAAGACTCTCCTTTAAAGCAAAAAAGAGGAAAGAAAGAAAGAGAGGTCGGGAGGGCAGGACGGAGGGAAGAGAGAGGGGGAAGGAAGAGGGGTGGGGGAGGAATGGTAAAAAGAATAACTTACATTCTTAGTGTAAAAACAAACAAAACATACCCAAAAATAAAACTTAAAATAAAAAAAAAAACCTTCCTTAAGGAGTTTCCCCAAATCCTCCTCAAAAGTGAAGTAGCAACCACCATCCCAGCCTAGAGAACTGGTGTCACAAATGTTCATGCTAACTCAGGTTACATCCACTCTTCCATAAAGGAAGAGACATATCTATGTGGATGATGATGGCTGTTCACATGGTTTTTACCTCTAAACATTCACCAAAGCTGGGTCCATCTCCCTAAGAAATGACTAAAAGTCTCTTGTGAACTCAGGCTTCGCAAATTGGGTATGGGAGGTGGCTGTCTGCTATAGGTCTGACAGCTGAAGCCAAAAGCTCTAGCTTTACACACTATCAAAGCTGATAAAAATTATTTTACCTATGCCACCCCTCAAAAATTACAGAAATTATCTGCTCTCTTAACCAGAAACAAATAACCTAAATACGCAAAAATACTTAGATAAAATGAATTTAGTATAGACTCATATCCTGCACCTTGAAATTCTGTCCTTATAAATGAATATAAAATTATATGAACATAAAATTAATTATATTACTCATCAGTTCATAAAGACATCAACTTTGTACTGTGTAGAGCATCTAATTAAGCATAAGCTTTGGGGTCAGCCTAGATTTGAACAGCTTCACTACTTAACCAGCTGTTCCTCAGCCTCAATTAACCTCAATTTCGCCATCTATAAAATAGAGATAATAACCTCTGTCACGTACAGGTATGAAATAATTAAGATAAGCATACAGATTTTAGAAAGGAAGGGCACCAAGGAAGCAATCCATCAGGGTTAGCAGTGAGTGTTGATAACACTGACGGAGGCTGCATCTGTGTGGCTCCTCTGGACCAGGAGTAGAGTTAAACATCACTAGCATTGAACTTTGGTATGCATAGACACATAAAATGCCAGAGTTTATGAAGACTTAAAGTTCACCCATTCCAACCCTCATTTTCTAGGAGGATTTGAAACCCAGAATGAATGACTCAAGAACTTGTCCAAAATCACAGAGCCAATGTAGGGGACTCAAACCACCTAAACTTCAGCCTTTGGGCACTGACTCCCTTTCCCTACAAACCAAATACCAATGATGTCATTCTGATGGTGTCACCCATGCTGTCATCTCATCTGATGGGAAAACTTGGAAATGTATGCTCATACAAGCTATCTGCCACCTGTGACTGAGTCCAAACTTAGAACAGCATTATTTTCAAATTGTTTTAAAGCTCCATTTTTTTTGAACCACTATAGCTAGTGTAGGTTGGACTCAATAAAGAATTTTTTTATTCTGTTTCTGGGGGTCCCTCTGCATCTTCTCACTCCCACATGCAGAAGAATCACTCCCACCCTCCACCCCCACCCCAATGTCTGTGATTGCTACATTCTGCTGAGAAGTATACAGCAGGTTCAAAAATCACTCATCATGGAGTCCACCAACTGATTCAGTGAACAATCAGGGTAACTGGAACTAAGGTATATGACATCATCATTACCATAGCTCTGGGGCCAAAGCTTACTTCAAAGGTGGCTTTCTTGCCTAGACAAGTCTCTAGTTATACAGCCTTAGATAACAGCTAAAATCACCTAGTTCAACCAGGCAGAAAATTTCACCAAGATTCAGAAAAGTGAATCCACCCACAGTATATCCAGATCCCCTGACCTGTAATTGGGAGCTTTGACATGGCATTACCAAGCGCATGACATCCCACACGGCTCTCACTTCTGCCTTGACACCGCTGCAAAGTTACAGGGGATTTCCTATGTTTCCCTCTTCTCCCCTCACTTCTCCCTGGACTCACCCTGGTCTTACTTCATATTTATATATGCTTTCAGTATAATCTTTTCCTAAGTAGCCCCAAAGCATAATTTCATTAAAGACTGAGGTCTAATAAAATAGTTAATATAAAACTACAGCATTGCTGTCAAGAGGAAGATGAGGATAGTGACATGGGAAATGGAGAAGTGGTCAAACCACTATTTTTACCTGCCTATAATTATAAAAAGATTGAGTCTAGCTGAGTGCATGGTCACATGGACAGTGATTCAGACCTGTCAGTAAATTCAGGTCACATTTAGTAGGTTCAAAAGATCCTAATCTCTTTGTTCTGTCACTAAGTTATGTTTCCTGGGAGCATTAGTAAACCAGCCTGGGCCTTGATTTCCTCCCTGGGAGAATGAAGAATTTGAACTATATGATTTCTAATTTCCCTTATAGGACTAAACTCTATTCCATGTGAGAGGGGATAGAAAGAGGGAAATTGGAAGGCAGAAGAAAGAGTCTGAAGTTCAGGCAAGGTGGCATGAAGGAACAGAGTCATGAGGGAGCAGTGAGTCTGCATCCCAATCTAATCTTCACCTTCATGATAACCCAAGAGGGTTCGACCCTGGCCCCCTCCGACTAATTCTGTTCCTTCTTCCACCAATTCACCTGTTAGAACGTATAATCTCAAGTGATGCCATAAAATATAAATTATTGATGAAGAGGTTAAAATGATTCATCTTTCATAAATAATATGAATCAGTGTAAGCAAATGCTTCAGATACTTCTTCTTTATATCTAGGGGGCTTTTTGAACATAGATCCAGTTATGAAAATGAGATAATTTTGGACATCAGACAATGGGATACAGGCATTTGTAGCAGGTCACATGGGCTCTAAGCAAAAGAAAGTGCTACATGGCTGGGTGTAGTGGCTCACGCCTATAATCCTAGCGCTCTGGGAGGCTGAGGTAGATGGATTGCTTGAGTTCAGGCATTTGAGACCAGCCTGACCAAGAATGAGAACTGTCTCTTAAAAAAAACTAGCTGGGCATTGTGGCGGGTGCCTATAGTCCCAGCTACTTGGGAGGCTGAGGCAAGAGGATGGCTGGAGCCCAAGAGTTTGAGACAAAGTGAGACTCTGTCTCAAAATTAATAAATAAATAAATTTTTTAATGAACCTTAATATGAGCCACTAGCTCTTTGCCACAGGACACCCCCTTGTTGTGCTTTGGGCACCAGTTCTTCCTGCTCTGGGCTAAGCCCCTGGGATGCATTGGTGGCAAGATAAGGTATTTAGCTCTTGAACGCCCCACAGTCCCATCTTCCCCTGAAAGGCAGAAGCGTAAAGCCCTTTTTCTAGCACATTGCATGGACCACAAAAGAGTTCCAGGGGTCCACGCAAACAAAACTAGCTCAGCATCTGAAGAGCGTAATACAGGACTCTGAGGACTACACAACTACCAACTGCAAGAGTGAAAAAAAGGAATGACAGCAACTGATAGAGTCATTCACTAATCAACAAACGAGCAGACCAAACTGCATAGATTGTATCTATGACCATGTCCATTCCACTTTAAAGGGGTCATTTCACACAGTCCTTAAGTCACTTTTTTTTTTTTGCAGTTTTTGACTGGGGCTGGGCTTGAACCTGCCACCTCCGGCATATGGAGCTGGCGCCCTACTCCTTTGAGCCACAGGCACCGCCCCTTAAGTCACTTTTTTTTAAATCCGCGTACCTTTATGACTGATCCAGCTTTAAATTTTTAAGAGGCTATGATCTTGCATCATATGGAATTCCCCAAGTTGTTTGTCTTAAATTTAGCAAAGACTAAAATTAACTAAGGGTTGTCATTGGATTGGGAAAATATTAAATGAGGGTATTTCCTAATTTAAGATGTTCTCAAGCGAAGGGCAAGAAGTCTTTCTTACCAAAAAAAAAAAAAAAAAAAATGGTAAACCTCAAACTCAGTGAATTTTCAGTCATTAAGCAACACACAGGAGCCAGTTTCCTTTTTGCTCAAAATAAGACTTACAAATTAAAAGGAAAGAGACAGGGCACAGATAGGATAAAAACAGAAAAAAAAAAAATTAAAGACAAAGAGAACAAAAAATCACAACTTTTCCTGTCTGAAACTAAAATTTAGTATTTTGGTTTTGCCACTGTATGTTAGAGATAGGGAATAAAAAAGAGGGTTTTTGTTTTGTTTTGTTTTGCTGCTACATGAAGAGATTTTTAAGTTACTCATATGGGTTTGGATTCAATCTGAAAGCTTCTCATAGCTTCATATTGAAATTCCAGAAGAGAAAACATTGTTATGTCAGTAATACTGGAATGTCCCTTAAAATTTTTATGTCTACTTCTCATTGAGAAATTCCTGTGGAACAGAAGGAAGAGAGAAAGGTCATTTTCTACAGAACTTTTGAATGTAAGGGGAAATGCACTAACAAATTAGTATCTTGCTAGTACCAGGGAGGATTTTTAAAGATGATTAGATAATAGGAACTATGGAAAATAGAATCTCTCTAAATTTTGTTTTAATATTTAAAAGCTTTGATGTCATAGATTTACTCCAAATTATAATCTAATACTTAATAAATAACTAGAATATTAAATTGTATACATTATGACCTAATTCTCCATACTCAATATTTTAAAGTATTTGAGTGTTTTTTTTTTTTTTAATCTCAACTTAATTCGGACACTTTTGATTTATTTTCACTTAAGTCAGTAAATTGCAGTTTCATAAGAGCCTCTTCATGGGCTGTGCTGGGTTTATTCAGTGTATTGAATTTTTCTGCAATAAAAGTATCTTGTAACAGACAATTTGAATTATATGGAAAAAATGAAGCTTGAAACTCACTGCTTCTTAATGCTATTTGGGTTTTAAATTATAAGTGAAAAATATAAAGTGAGTTTTGAACTAAGTACAATATAATTCCCCAATCCAATGTCTGTTGGAATCTTAGATCCCAAAGACCTCAGCCACCATCAGGTACCCCTGCCCAGCTAATGCAGAAATTCCCCTGTATTTCCCTTGCTGGCACATTTGTTTCAACAAACAGGGTGCTCAGTACTACCTATGGCACACGATCAGGCTGCACCCCCGTGAAACAACTGTCTCTCCACACCCCGGCTGATCATTGAGATCAGATCTTTTCCCAAGGTCTTCATCTCAGAACCTAGTTCTGCGTTCAATGATATGGAAGATGTTATCTTCCTTCTGCACATCTTCCCTGTGGTTATAAAAATGCTAATCAGGTCTTCTTGGTTTTCTCTTTTTCACACTAATCATCACCTTGCCCTTCAATTAGTCCTCATGTGACTTGAGTTTCAGCTACCTTGCACCTGCCTGTCCTCTTGTAAATAAATCACTGTAGAATCCCAATGATCTAAACCAGAATACAATGACCTCAGTATGCTCGATCCTCCCTGAATTCCTACCTGGAAATGAACCCTGTATTTCTACTATTGTAGTGTTGATGGTAGGAACCATTCTTTCCCATGACATTTCTTAACATAAAATTTCTTGTGATAAGGAAACGTTCTCTTTTGTAAAATGAAGAGGGTGCAGGAGATCAGCAAAGGAGCTATTCTGTCAACCGAAACCTCATATAAAGAGCAACAGTCTAAAAAAGGCAAGCACATTAACAGCAAGGATACAGGGAGGAAGGCTGTAGATGAACCTGCTTGAGAATCCTCTCCACAGACTCCCCCTTCGGACTTCTCAAATGTTCTACAGAGTCTGAGATTCTTGTTCTGAAAGCCCAACCCCAACTCCATGGTTCTCTGGAAAAAGAAGAAAAAGTTTTGAACTCAAGAGTCTTACTGCCTCTAAAAAACTGCAGGAGGTAAAATAATTTATATTCCCCTCTCCTGGGTCTTATACCAACACCTAATGACACTCATACCTTTTTTTAATATTGAGGTGCACTAGATTTTGTTTGTTTGTTTGCTTTTTGGCTTTAGTTGCTTTGGTTTTAGTCTGGCAAGCTAAACTTTCATGCAGGAAAAATGTAAATCAGAAACTATGTACACAAAAATAAATTTAACTCTGCATTTAGTTTAGAAAGATGAAGATCATGTTTCTTAAAAATTAAGAATGTTTTTTAAGTCTCAAAATTAAACAAAAATATTTAAGTAAAATAAGAGCTCTACAACATACATGTTTGGCATAAAGAACAAGGGACAAATGGGAGGAGAAAAATGGAGGAAAGAATGAAATGGAGAGAGAAGAAAAGGCAGGGATGACAAGAACTCTCACATGGAAAAGGGCAGAGAGAAGGAGGGGGTGAGGCAGAGATGGAGACCCAGAGGAAGACACGGGGTTCTAATGTGAGGCAGTGGTGGTTCTCTTCACTCCATCCAAGAGCCAAGCTTCACCCCACATTCCAGAGCCCCATGGTAGGGAGAACCAGACTAGGCCAAGATCACTGCCTTCTCTACCCCTGCTAGGAAAGAAGTGTCCATCCAGCATCCAGCATTCTTCTCATCCACTCACACACGCCAAGGAATGCTGACAATTTAGTTTATACTTTGAAGATGTCTGGGGTTTATGGGATTTTTACTTTTAACATAATATACTCACCCCACCAAAAGCTTCAAATTTTTAAAAATAATTACAGCCATTATAAGTGAAAATCACAGCTAGGATCACAGCTCCACCCTCTCATTTTACAAATGGAGAAACTGAGGCTCAAAGTTGACATGACATTCCTGGTGTCTCCCAGCTCACCAGGGAACAAGCCAGGAGCAGAAGGTCAATGCCACCACGTGAGAGCAGGCCCATTCTCTGAAAATTACACCACTAAAGCAGCCAGAGTCTTTGTCACCTCACGTTTTCTCTACCATGCATCTGTGGCTTGGCTTTGTCATGTTACCACTTCCTGTGTGGAGATTGTTTTCCTTTCAAGAATAAGTAAACAGTAAGAGCCAATAAACTCTAGAATGATAAATGCCCTCTTATCTCAATATCTTCTTCCCAGAAGATGGGATAAGGCACACAAGCAAAATTCTTTTCACCAGAATAATAAATATTTACTGCTAAGACAAATAAGACATTACAGAAAGTCTTGGGGTGATTTTACTTTCTGTTGCTGCAACATTTACTCCGAGTATGGGGGGCCATCAGCCTAGAGTGATTGATCCTAAGCACCATTTAGAGCCCTAAATTCAATAGCCACAGGGGATGGGACCCCTGGAACATGGTACTTTGTTATTTGCTCCCCTTAAGCAAATTCCAGGCCTTATTGCCTACCCTAAGCCCACCCATAATTCTGATCACAGAACTGGAAGAACCCAAGTTTGTTGCCTCTTATCTCATAGACTTGAGATAAACAAGGTATCAGCACTCACTGAAACTCTACTACCTGTAGGGCTCCTGTTAAAGGAGCACAGGCCCGGCAGGGAAAGGGAATGACAATTCCACCCTGACAGAAGCCTGATCTGGTCCCAATTTGGACATTGTTTGTTTAGATTATAACAAGCCAGGCTCATGGCCTTTGTTTTGTCCCCATTCTTGGCCTGCTTTGCTTCCTGTCCTTATTAACATCTGAAGAAGGCAATACAGAAAATTTTAGGTTAAGCAAGACAATTAAAAAACTGATTTGTTAATATCACAGTTTCAGATTATAACCAAATATCGCTAATCTTTGCTCTTTGACTTCCTCATTACACTTGCTGGTTCGATTCGGTTGCAGCATGGAGGTTGCAGACCATCTGCTGTGACAATGAAACAGCACTGTCTGAGTCAAGAGCAAATTCCCCATGCAGCTTCTGGTCCACACTTTGGGTCCAGCTTTTCTACTAAAGAACAGGTGCTGATCTTTCTCCCAAGGATTCTTTCGTTGTTTACGATTAGGCCATGTCTGCCAAGCATGTCAAAGTTTCCAGGCATGAGTTCGAAGATCTGGTTTTCTTCTTGCCCTTACGATCCTCTACAAATCAATAGCCAATGCAAAGAGAAATTTCATTTATAATCTAGGATGCAGAAGTGAGAGAACATGGGTACAGAAGGGGTCTCCCCACAGCAAAAGCGCAAGTACCTCTGGGCACCTCCGAAGTACAATTGCAATAGATTGACTTAGGTGCTGTCCTGCCAAAGGCAAGGAACATACTAGGTGGCACTTGATGAATTTTCCAGCCTTATAAATCTGATTCTTGATTCTGTGCCCCTAAGAGATCTGAAATTAAAGGGAAGAAGTTAAACCACAAAATTCAGTTTTGTGGAAGATGCAACTATAGGAGGGATGCACTTAATTTCCTTTACGATCATTCTGTAACAAAGAAAATAGGTAATCATGATTCAAGAAGCCGGGGGAAGACAGGAAGGAAAAAAGGTGGTCAACATCTTCTGCTGAAGGTCAACATAGAAATAACATACGTTGATTGTTTCTGTAAAGTGGTAATATTTTATAGACAAAATTTCCCACAGTTATTTTGCCCATCAAGGTATAATTCCCCTTTCACATGCATCACACACTGTTAAGTACGGTGAGTTAAGAACAAAAGACAAGGGAAAGAAATTGATCCCTGACTTAAAACAACTTGCATTTTTCAAGTGACAAGTTTATGTCTATCGGTTAGTGTTTCTCAAAGTGTCATCTATGGATCTTCTGATCGAAAGCACTGTAAGAGCTCTGCAGAAATTCACAGTCCTGGGCCTTTACCTAACATCTAATGATCTAGAATCTCTCAAGGAAGGGCCTTTTGACTAGGGTCTCCAGTGCACTGAAGTTTAAAATTACTGCCATAGGAACAATTGCAAGTCTATATCATTTAGGAGATTTGAGTGTAGGCCCAGATGAGAGAATGACTCAATTACTTAGGGTTAAAATTTACTAAGAGTCTCATCCTCCCATTTCCTGTCTCATAATCAAGCTCACAGGCCAAAGGAATTCTTTTCCTTATGGTTGAAATGAAATTACAATATATTCCTGAGTTACTTTTATTAATAGCTCAGCCACATTTGAAGAGCTGAATATAGTAAAAACTTGATTTTAATTTTCTCTATACATATACATGTGTTTATTTGGTTTCCACTTTTCGCCTTCACAAAATTAAAAAAGCTTAAAATTTAATAACAATAACAATGTTTAAGATAAGGACTAGAAACAAAAACCTCGTAAAGAACAAACAAAGATAAATAATTCAGAAAAGAAATCAGACGATTGCTGCACGAAATATTGAGCAATAATAATACAAAAAAAGTAACATTCGCATTGTCAGATAAGAGTATGTCTATTAGAGAATGCTTTGACTCTGAGGTTCAATTTGGAGTCATCAGTTAACTTCTTCTTATTTTTTTCCCAAAGTCTCAAAAAATACACAACTAATATTTATAAATAAAAATAAAAGATAATTTCAAAAAACAGATCATGCCAAATCTTATAGACAATAGAAAAAGAAGAAATACTTCAAAATCATTCTACTTCATCTGGATACACTTGATATTAAAATTGGAAAAAATATATTACTATAAAGGGACATTACAAACATATTTCACTTTGATTTGGACCTGTTAAAGGAGAGGTCACACTAACTGGGGAGGAATCAGAATCAGTGGACATTTTCAATAGACAGTATTTTTTTCCTGTGGCATAAAAGCAATGCATTCTTGCTTATAAACAAATGCCAAAGTTTAGAACTGAGCTTTTGGCCTTGATATAGGTTGAGATGTACTGAAAAATCCCCTCACCATCTCATCTCTTTTCTGGTTCATCATTACCAATTGTTATGAATTTTTTTCCTCTGGTTTAACAAGAATTTGGGTTCCCAGTATAAATAACTCATAGTAGAGATTAAGAAAGAATTATTACTAAGGTACACAGTATGCTGGGCACTGATTTCCTTAGCTTTTTATTCATCAGTATAGCCCTGGAGGCAGATATCATCAACCCTATTTTACATTTGAAGGCAGGATGTCACAAGAGTAAAAAATGATAAGCAGATTTAGTGCCAGTGTCTCCTCTCCAGAGCAGGAAGCTCCCTTTTTTTATACCAGGCAGATTTGTCTTTTAATGTAAATATGCTTGAAGGAGGCCCCATGTTTGTGACATGAAGAACTAAATAATATAATAAGGAAAAGAGTACTTCAAATTCCATCAGGCTGAGTTTGAATCAAGAATGTATTCCTGTAATAAGAAGCATAACATAATCCCTTTATGGATCAGTTTCCTCATCTATAAGAGGGGATACTGTTTCCTTCTTATGAGAAGTGAAATTAAGAGAGAACATTACGAAAGCATGTAACACCAGGCCTAACAGTTAGTTCATTTTATCTTATATTTATCCCTTTAAAAAAAATAACAATTTAAATTACCAACCTTTGTTTTAAATCTCACTGAGGCAGCTCATAAAGAGAATGGAAAATCAAGAAGAGAGAAAGATCAGACAAATTAGGAGCCCCTGGACAGCAGAAGGAGAGAGGAGAGCAGCAGGTGGAGCAGGCCTGGAGAAGGGAAAAATAGACAGACCCCCCAGTCAAATGTCTACCATTTGACAAATTTTGTGAGGGTCATTCCAATAAATAGAAGGCCTAACAGTTAGTTCATTTTATCTTATATTTATCCCTTTAAAAAAAATAACAATTTAAATTACCAACCTTTGTTTTAAATCTCACTGAGGCAGCTCATAAAGAGAATGGAAAATCAAGAAGAGAGAAAGATCAGACAAATTAGGAGCCCCTGGACAGCAGAAGGAGAGAGGAGAGCAGCAGGTGGAGCAGGCCTGGAGAAGGGAAAAATAGACAGACCCCCCAGTCAAATGTCTACCATTTGACAAATTTTGTGAGGGTCATTCCAATAAATAGAAGTCCCACCGCCCTGTCCTAAAGAACTCTTAGCAACAGCAGCACACCTTATAGAACATGTTAAAGAATGTGCTCAGACCCAACAAAAATGTCTGGCTGGTAGAATAACATGCCCCTAGCAATTCTAGTTTCACTATTGCTGGAACATGTTAAGAACTGTTCCGCATATGGATAGAGTTGAAACACATTCTTCTTAGTAAAGCAGCTCAAGAATTTGGGGAAAAACACCCAGTGTACTCAATACTAGTATGAAACCAATATATAAATAATTATGCACTCATAGGAAGAGAGGGGCAGGGGGAGGTGATTGGCAGGAGGAGGGAGGGCATTTGGCATGATTTCACCTAATGTGCACAATACAAGGGTGTTCAGCACGTCTCCTGGGTAAGGGGATCTTCTCCAACTTGAACTTTACCTTGGAAGTGAGAACAATGAACCTAAAAATTGTACCCTCATATTAATGTGCCATTAAAAAAAAAACACCATACTTGTACTCTACAGCTGAAAAAACACTGGTAGTTAGTATCAAAACACCTGTCAGGGGTGGGGAAACTTGCATCCTTAGGGAAACTTGTGGCCTTTCTTGTCCTTATGTGACTCAATCCAAATTTTACAGAACAAACCCTTTCATTAAAAGGTATGCACCAAAAAAAAAAAAAAAGGTATGCACCAGAGAAAGATGAAACTTGTCTTGCCTCCTTTGGTGCTTAGAAAGAGAATAATCTTGAAATCAGAAGGCCACGGGTTCTCCACCACCATAAGGAGCTCATCTACACATCTCAGGTGCCTCAGCCACCACCACACAATCCCTACAGAGGAGAGGCATTGCCAGTCTCATGTTCCAAATGTTTCATTTAGTTCCTGAGACAAGCATACTAAGGCTTTTTTACTTCCCTCTTGGTCACCATCCAGCTGAGAACTGCAGGACAGAGCACCAACCTGTGGCCCCATATATATCCTCCTGCTTGGCCATCAGGTCTAACACTGTCAGGCATCACAACATCCCTGTCATCTGTTAACTAGAAACCTGAACACCCACACTATCCATCATTCCAGGTATTCTGTATATTTATTATTCTGACCCATATCCCCAACCTTCTGCAAAACCCTTCCACTGTCAAGAGTTGAACTGTTCATAATTGCCAAATCGTGGAAGCAACCTAAGTGCCCATCAACCCATGGATCAACAAACTGGTATATGTATGCCATGGAATATTATTCAGCCATTGAAAAAGATGGAGACTTTACATCTTTTACATTTACCTGAATGGGGTTGAAATACATTCTTTGCAAGAAGAATGGAAGTATCATAAAAATGGAAAAATATCCAATGTACTCCATACTAATATGAAATCAACATATAAATAATTACATGCTCATAAGAACAAAGCACTAATATAGTCCAGTTCAGGGGTAGAGGGAAGCAGGAGAGAGGAAGGGGAGGACATTTGGCAGAAGGAGGGAGGGCATGGGGCGGGATCTCACCTAATGTGCACATTGTGAGGGTGTAACACATCCCCCGAGTGAGGGGCTCTTCTACTAATGGAACTTTACCCTGAAAGTGAGAACAATGTAACCTAAAAATTGTACCCTCGTACTAATTTAACAAAATACTCAAAAAAAAAAAGTTGAACTGTGTTACTCCCCCATTCATACATTGAAGTCTTAACCCACCCACCCCCACTTCTGAGTGTGCCCTTATTTGGAAAGAGGTTTGTTGCAGATGTAATTAGTTAGGATGAGGTCATGCTGTGGTAAGATGGGGCCTCAATCCAGCATGACTGGTGCTCTCATAACCAGGGCAGAGCTGGACACAGACACACCCACACGGGGAGAAGGCCGCGTGAAGGTTGAAGATGGTGCTGTGAGGCAAGCACTACCAGAAGAGAGAGACCTGGAACAGACCTTTCCCTGGTAGCTGAAGGAAATATGATTTCCCTGACACCTGGATTTTGGATCAAGCCTCCAAAACCTGTGAGACAATACATTCCTGTTGTTTATGGCTCCTGTTTGTGATACTTTGATGTAGCCCCAGAATAATAATGCAACCCTTCTCCGACGCTACCTTCACCTGGCTGCCTTCTGATGGCACAGCTTCCTCTACAGTCTTCCTGAGGGAAGTCTTCTCAGATCCCTCCATATCCCAGAGCCTGGAGGTGGAGCAGGGGTCCTTCTTGATCCCATTGCTCCTTCCCAGTAGTTCTCAACCTTCCTAATGCCTCCTAATGCCACGACCCTTTAACACAGTTCCTCATGTTGGGGTGACCCCCAACCATAAAATTATTTTCATTGCTACTTCATAACTGTAATTTTGCTACTGTTATGAATCACAATGTAAATATCTGATATGCAGGATGTATTCTCATTGTTACAAGGGGTCACAACCCACAGGTTGAGAACCGCTGTAATCTAAACCCTTTCTTCTATGTTCAAAAGCCCAGATCTTTTGAGATTCAAACCATCACACTTCCTAATTGCCATTGTCACCTGCAAACCTGAGTCACTCCATATTACTCACTGATGACTTTATCACCTGTTTTATAAATTCCTTTCCATCTCTATCCCTGTCAAAATATTAATGACATCAGATCTCCGGTGTCTCAGTTTCTCCATTTTCTAGTGTCCAAAGATTGTTTCTTCTATTCTAATCCAATTTCCTGATCCATGTTGTCATCACCATTAACTGCACTAACCTCAAACATCTCAGCCCCAAGCCTCCCACTCTCTGAACATTATGTTCTAACTTGGAGCTCATTTACTTTAGACATGCTCTTCTGAAAGTCTTCACTTTCAGTTACTGAGCCTTCCAGTCTAGTGCAAGGCATCTGACAACCTGCTGCTCCTTTGACCACTCTTCTCATGTCTTCCCTTCTCTTCTTACCTAGTCTGAGTTCTGTTAGTCTGTAATTAGAAGGACTTCCTTGGAAAGAGTCTTCACTCTGGCACCCCAATTTGGCAATGTTCCAACCCTGGCAATACTCCAACAATCTATTCTAGGTCTCTGCCTGAGAAATTGGATTTGCAGAGTAAAATACATAACCATTCTAAGTGATCTCCCTCTACAGCCATGATCACTAAAGCACATTTACCAGCTGCCATCCCTCCCTACAACAATGACCTACCATGCTCCTAAAACCTTTCATTCCTTAAAAAGTTAAATTATTTCTTTTTGTTACTTTTCCTGTATTTATTTATGACTAATATTCAAACCACGGATACAATTAGTACTATGGCATGTCAGTTTCTTGCCTTCATTCCTGCCTCAGGCACCCACTTCAGGGATCCTACAGTAGGTCTTATTACTGATGGAGATCTGTAATCTCAACTTCAAGGATACCATTCTTTAATCCCCAACTCCTATCTTTCAGGTTCGCCTTCTGTCCCAGAATATCCAGTTCATCAATTCTTTTTTTTAATTTTTTTATTAAATCATAACTGTATACAATGATATGATTATGGGGCATCATACACTCACTTCATAAACCATTTGACACATTTTTATCACAGTGGTTAACATAGCCTTTCCGGCGTTATCTCAGTTACTGTGCCAAAACATTTACATTCTACATTTACCAAGTTTCGCAAATACCCCTGTAATATGCACCACAGGTGTGATCCCACTGATTCCCCTCCCTCTACCCACCCCCCCTTTCCCACTTCCCCCTATTGTTAAGTTGTAGCTGGGTTATAGCTTTCATGTGAGAGTCCCAAATTAGTTTCATAGTAGGGCTGTGTACATTGGGTATTTTTTCTTCCATTCTTGGGATACTTTACTAAGAAGAATGTGTTCCAGCTCCATCCATGTAAACATGAAAGAGGTAAAGTCTCCATCTTTCTTTAAGGCTGCATAGTATTCCATGGTATACATATACCACAATTTATTAATCCATTCGTGGATCGATGGGCACTTGGGCTTTTTCCATGACTTAGCTATTATGAATTGGGCTGCAATAAACATTCTGGTACAAATATCTTTGTTATGTTGTGATTTTTGGTCTTCTGGGTATATGCCCAGCAGAGGAATTACAGGATTGAATGGCAGATCTATTTTTAGATCTCTGAGTGTTCTCCATATATCTTTCCAAAAGGAATGTATTAATTTGCATTCCCACCAGCAGTGCAGAAGTGTTCTACCATCTACTCTACCCTTCTCAAATTCCTCCTTGTCTTCTCACCAAAATAATGCTCCCAAGATCCATCATTTAAGCACTCCTCCCACACATCTTCCCAAAAGCTTGCTCCCTTTGTACCTGTCTAACAAATGTCATCCTGCTAAAAGCTGACTCTGTGCTTACTGCCCCCTGCAACTGAGCAGCCAAGTGTGGCTGGAGGAAAACACAACCATGCTGACTGCTCTTTCAAATAGGACCTAAAGCCTCAAAAGGCTGATGCTTCCTAGTAACATTTTACTTTCTTCTCATTTCCTACTCTTTAGATACCTCTTTCATATCTTTTTTTTTCTTCTCCCCAAATCTCTGCACTAGCTCCATCCTTAGCTAAAAGACTTGCCTCTTATTTTCCTAATCAAATGGAAGTCTTTAGGAGATAATTCCAATATCCTCACATCGAGTGTACCAACCAACATCTGTACCCACACCCTCTACTTTCTATCCTGTTGCAATAAATGAACTGTTCCTGCTCCTCTCCTTTTATGATCTGAACTCAGTCTTGTTATCCCCAAACACTTCGCTCCTACAATTATCCCCTCTTAACTGTAATACCAGTTTTCCCATATATACAATTATGCTGTCATATCTCACTTCCTAAAAATTTGCTCCTTAAACCCACATGTAACAACTGACCCATTTTCCTATTCTTTTTTTTTTTCTTGAAACATTGAAGTTGTGTTTTCTTTTACTTGGAAAATCCTCTTGAGTTTTTTTTTTTTTTAATTGCTGAGGATTCATTGAGGGTACAAAGATGCAGGTTACACTAATTGCATTTGGCAAGCAAAGTCCCTCTTATAAATGTGTTCATCCTCAAAGAGGTCTGCCAAACACTGTGAACCGCACCTTCCCTCTCTCTGCTCCCTCATTCCCCATTTGAGTTCTTATTTTTTTATATTATATATTTTTTTTTTATTTTTGGGAATTCATTGAGGGTACAAGAAACCAGTTTACACTGATTGCATTTGTTAGGTAAAGTCCCTCTTGTAATTCTGTCTTGCCCCTAAAAGTTGTGTCACACACCAAGACTCCACCTCCCTCCCTCCCCTATTCTTATTTGTAGGAAAACTCCTCAGGTCTTCTAGTGAGGCTGTGAACTTGGCATTCCACTAAGCACACTCACATTGCCAAACCCGATTATCAACGTGTGGTCCCCATGTTCCTCCAACTCTCAGCAGCACTGAACATAGTTAATCACATGCCTGAAATACTTTCTTCTCTGGCTTCCAGGACACCACTTTACTATTTTTCCTCCTACTACACAGCTGCTCCTTTCCATCCTCTTTGCAGAATGCTCCTTCTTTTCTTGTTACCACAAAGTGCTGGGATAGGTAGCTCTCAAGTCTAGACCTTCTTGTCTAACTACACCCACTGCCAGTGCTCTAATCTAGTCCCGTAGCTCAATATTCTGTTTGTATGATGCTGACTCCTGAATTAGCATCTGCAACCACTCAAACTTCAGATGTGCACATACAGTCTTACAGCAATAGTCCCCAACCTTCTTGGCACCAGGGACCAGTTTCATGGAAGACAGTTTTTCCACAAACAAGGCACAAGAATGGAGGATGGCTTGAGGATGATTCAAGAGCATTACATTATGGACCACTTTATTTCTATCATTATTCTATTGTAATAGATAATGAAATAATTATATAACTCCCCATAATGCAGAATCAGTGGGAGCACTGAGCTTGTTTTCCTGCAACCAGACAGTCTCAGAGTTATCGCCCCCTCAGATCATCAGGCATTAGATTCTCATGGCCACAACCTAGATCCCTCACATGTGCAGTTTACAGGAGGGTTCGTGCTCCCATGAGAATCGAATGCCACCACTGATCTGACAGGAGGTGGAGCTCAAGGGGTGATGTGAGTGATGGGAATAGTTGTCAGTACAGTTGAAGCATTGTTTGCTCACCCAGTGTTCATCTCCTTCTGTGCAGGCCAGTTCCTAGCAGATAACAGACCTCACAGACCTGTACCAGTTCTCGAGTGAGGGTTGGGGACTGCAGACCTATAGGACACCTCTTAGGATCTCCCAAACCCAACTCTTGGTTCCTCCTTTGTGCCCCTAAAATGTCTCCTTCCTTAGAATCTCAGTAAGTGGTCAACCACCCCACTACTACCACATTTCCCCTGGCAAACACCTGAGGGTGGCGCTGGTTTTCCCTTTCTCAGACTCCCCATATTCAATCCACAAGCAAAGGTGGTTCACAGCACGACCATAACACGTATGCACACCATCAACAAATCATAAATAAATAGATGAATAAATAAGCAAAAGTGTATATCTGTTTGTACCAGGAGCAAAAATTATGAATACCTACTCTTTACAGTCCAAATATATAAGCAACAGTACTCACTCTTGACACAATTTTTTAATAACTTATGAGGAAATGAAACCTGTAATAAAGTCAGATGCTGAGATTCATGGCAAGAGTCCTCACTTCTCAGATTTGGTTACTTCCTCTTATATTACTGGCATGGCCTGCCCATCGCTGCTATTTTGGGAAAACTAATTTTTATTCTGTTAACCAGTTTTAATAAGTTCTAACATGCTACATTTTAAATTATTGTTCTCCAAATATATCCCTAAACTTCTGTAATATATCAGTTGTCAGGCATTGACTTTGTAACTACTCAGGTGAGAATCTAGAGAACAAAACTAATTAAACTAACTTTATAGATCAAAGGAGCAATAGCTTTGGTGTACCGCAGCCGGCAGATAATGAGCCGTACCAAATTATCTTTGGGAACAACTTCTGAGAGTGGAAAAAATAGGGTGTTTTTTTCAACTTAATATTTTAATCCAATATTTTCTATTTGCTTTTCAAACCCAAATTCAATTTAAAATGTAAACAGTTAATGTTTTTAGGAATGGGAAGCATTAATTCACTTTTCTTCTGGTACACAAAGAACATTAGTGCCTATAAAAATGACTTGGGTCATTGCTTTTTCAATAAAAGAGCAAAAAACTTGAGCCAGGGTTGAATCACATATCCATTAGCATCTTAGGATTATTGATTGTCATCTACATTCCTTTTAAGCTTTTGTGAATTCGGAGAGAACACAGCAGATGATAAGGGCACAAATCATACTTTCTAATAAAATCCTGTCTAAGGCCTAGGTTGTAAGTTCACTCCCCACACTAAGAAGTCAATCATGAAACAGTTAATCTTGACAAGGCCTCCCATAGCGATACTCAGGGCCATAAGGGAAATTGGAAGGCTGAAAGCAAAGCCCACCCACCACCCACCATCCACCACCCCTAGAAAATCATCTCATAACATCCACTCTTGGCATGGCTTGTACATAGTTCTAACTGGAAATAAAATCACACACACACACACAATGGGAGTTTTAAAAACCTGAAATTGTCATCACCATACACTTAGCATTGACAAGAACTTGAATCATAGAATTATAGAATTTCAATATTAAAAGGAAACAGAAAAAATCAAAGAATTCAAATATCTTGTTTTACTTCTGTGGAAAAGACATGAAGTAATTTGACCAAGGTCAGCCAGTAAATTAGAGGACTAGGAAGGACTTGAATTTGAGCTTTGTAGCTAGATCAACAATCATGCAATTATTACTGGCTGGCTTCTCTTTATTCCCTGGCACTGCACAGGTCAAAAAAGACAACTGATGCAAGCAGTTTCACATTATTGTTTAAAGCACTCTGCCAACCACATGGGCTACTTCTAATGTGTGTGAATATAAAATATCTTCACAATGTGCTTCTTCAGGAATCATTTATTTTCTGGTTCTATAGTTGACTTCTTTCCTGGGTATTTCCCTAGCATTGGCCAGGGCATGGATACAAAATTGATGTTGTGTAATATTGTAAGCTTTGGCAATGCAGTAACCTCTTCCAACAAGCCTTTCTATCCAACATTAATTCTTATCATTGTACCCATCTTCACAGAGACTTTTTAGAAGAGTGACAATACTTTGAGCTTCTCTAAATTATACTGTTTTCCTCCTACCTTCAGAATTCCTCATATCTTAAGTGTTTGTCTTTCGATCAGTCCAGCCAAATTTTATTTTCTGCACCTGCACACTAATAATCCTTTTTATCATCCATTTCTTATTTTATCTCTACATTGCACCAAGATACTCTAACATGCAAAACATACTTAAGACACTTCTTCAGCAGGTTATTACTGTCTTTCTCCAACTTGCACAGAATACATTTACCCCAAGAAACATTTTCTTTGCTGACAAACATTGTTGAGAATAACCAGGATTTTATTTATATTAAGCATTTTGTTCACCTTTACCATGTAATCAGCAATAAAGATCTGGCACGCACGACCCCACCCCCTTCATCTCCTCTGTGAAATTCTCTATATAGATACCAGCCAGCCTTTAGTCTTTTTTTTTACTGAGTTTTAAGTTGGATAGTGTGGTGGTTAATTTCATGTGTCAATTTGACTGTGCCAGAGAGTGCCCAGATAATTAAAGCATTATTCTGGGTGTGTCCATGAACATATATCTGGGTGAGATTAGCATTTGAATCTGTAGACTAAGTAAAACAGATTGCCCTCGCCCATGTGAATGGGACTTATCCAGTCCCTTGAAGGCCTGAATAGACCAAAAAAGAGGGATTAGGGTGAATTCATTCATCTATAATTAGACGGGATAATATATCAATTGTCCGTGTTCTCAGTGTTTAGACTGGAATAATGCCACCAGCTCTTCTGGGCTTCCAGCTTATAAATGGCAGATATTGTGGGACATCTCAACCTCCATACTTTACGAACCAATTCTTCATAATCATATATATGTATTATATTATATATTACATATATAATCTTCTCTGTTGGTTCTGCTACTTTGGAGAACCCCATCAAAGATAGTTTGTGCTTTTATTTATTTATATATTGCAGTTTTGGTTGGGGCCAGGCTTGAACCCACCACCCCTGGTATATGGGGCTAGTGTCCTACTCCTTGAGCCACAGGCACCACCCAGTTTGTGCTTTTAAACACTCACCTTTCCTGCTTTAAACCCATGCCTTCACTGTTCTCTGCGCAAGGTTCAGGATTTGCTATAGACATCAAATAGTCTTACCTACCTATTGAAAGAAGTCAAGATTCAGATTCACCCTTTTCTACACTATAAATATTTTTTCTTTGAAGTGCATTTCCTTCAAGGATTTAAAAAAAGAAGTTGAAAGCTCAGTGTAGGCTCAACTATTTTAAAAATTAACAGAAAAAGAAGTGGAACACTGTTCACGAAGATATTATTAGTCTGTTTATCTTAGGATATTTGGATTACAAGTGATATTATTATTTATTTATCTTTGCTTTTATGTGTATTTCAAGATTAATAAAATAGTATATTAACACCAATTTTGAAAAGACTAGAAGTATTTTTTTTTTTTTTTTATTGTTGGGGATTCATTGAGGGTAAAATAAGCCAGGTTACACTGATTGCAATTGTCAGGTAAAGTCCCTCTTGCAATCATGTCTTGCCCCCATAAAGTGTGACACACACCAAGGCCCCACCCCCCTCCCTCCGTCCCTCTTTCTGTTTCCCCCCCCATAACCATAATTGTCATTAATTGTCCTCATATCAAAATTGAGTACATAGGATTCATGCTTCTCCATTCTTGTGATGCTTTACTAAGAATAATGTCTTCCACGTCCATCCAGGTTAATACGAAGGATGTAAAGTCTCCATTTTTTTTAATGCCTGAGTAGTATTCCATGGTATACATATACCACAGCTTGTTAATCCATTCCTGGGTTGGTGGGCATTTAGGCTGTTTCCACATTTTGGCAATTGTAAATTGAGCTGCAATAAACAGTCTAGTACAAGTGTCCTTATGATAAAAGGATTTCTTTCCTTCTGGGTAGATGCCCAGTAATGGGATAGCAGGATCAAATGGGAGGTCTAGCTTGAGTGCTTTGAGGTTTCTCCATACTTCCTTCCAGAAAGGTTGTACTAGTTTGCAGTCCCACCAGCAGTGTAAAAGTGTTCCCTTCTCTCCACATCCACGCCAGCATCTGCATTTTGAGATTTTGTGATGTGGGCCATTCTCACTGGGGTTAGATGATATCTCAGGGTTGTTTTGATTTGCATTTCTCTAATGTATAGAGATGATGAACATTTTTTCATGTGTTTGTTAGCCATTCGTCTGTCGTCTTTAGAGAAAGTTCTATTCATGTCTCTTGCCCATTGATATATGCGATTGTTGGCTTTTTTCATGTGGATTAATTTGAGTTCTCTATAGATCCTAGTTATCAAGCTTTTGTCTGATTGAAAATCTGCAAATATCCTTTCCCATTGTGTAGGTTGTCTCTTTGCTTTGGTTATTGTCTCCTTAGCTGTACAGAAGCTTTTCAGTTTAATGAAGTCCCATTTGTTTATTTTTGTTGTTGTTGCAATTGCCATGGCAGTCTTCTTCATGAAGTATTTCCCCAGGCCAATATCTTCCAGTGTTTTTCCTATGCTTTCTTGGAGGATTTTTATTGTTTCATGTCTTAAGTTTAAGTCCTTTATCCATCTTGAATCAATTTTTGTGAGTGGGGAAAGGTGTGGGTCCAGTTTCAGTCTTTTACATGTAGACATCCAGTTCTCCCAACACCATTTATTGAAAAGGGAGTCTTTCCCCCAAGGTATGTTCTTGTTTGGTTTATCGAAGATTAGGTGGTTGTAAAATGTTAGTTTCATTTCTTGGTTTTCAATTCGATTCCAAGTGTCTATGTCTCTGTTTTTGTGCCAGTACCATGCTGTCTTGAGCACTATGGCTTTGTAGTACAGACTAAAATCTGGTATGCTGATGCCCCCAGCTTTATTTTTGTTACAGAGAACTGCCTTAGCTATACGGGGTCCTTTCCGGTTCCATACAAAACGCAGAATCATTTTTTCCCAAATCTTGAAAGTACGATGTTGGTATTTTGATAGGAATGGCATTGAATCGGTAGATTGCTTTGGGAAATACAGACATTTTAACAATGTTGATTCTTCCCATCCATGAGCATGGTATGTTCTTCCATTTGTTAATATCCTCTGCTATTTCCTGTCTGAGGATTTCATAGTTTTCTTTATAGAGGTCCTTCACCTCCTTCGTTAGGTATATTCCTAGGTATTTCATTTTCTTTGAAACTATGGTGAAGGGAGTTGTGTCCTTAATTAGCTTCTCATCTTGACTGTTATTGGTGTACACAAAGGCTACTGACTTGTGAACATTGATTTTATATCCTGAAACATTACTGTATTTTTTGATGACTTCTAGGAGTCTTGTGGTTGAGTCTTTGTGGTTCTCTAAGTATAAGATCATGTCGTCAGCAAAGAGGGAGAGTTTGACCTCCTCTGCTCCCATTTGGATTCCTTTTATTTCCTTGTCTTGCCTAATTGTATTGGCTAGAACTTCCAGCACTATGTTGAATAGTAAAGGTGACAGAGGACAACCTTGTCTGGTTCCAGTTCTAAGAGGAAAAGCTTTCAGTTTTACTCCGTTCAGTAAAATATTGGCTGTGGGTTTGTCACAGGTAGATTCAATCAGTTTTAGAAATGTGCCACCTATGAGGTTTCAGTGTTCTAATTAGAAAAGGATGCTGGATTTTATCAAATGCTTTTTCTGCATCTATTGAGAGGATCATGTGATCTTTATTTTTGCCTCTGTTAATATGGTGGATAACGTTTATAGACTTGCGTATGTTAAACCAGCCTTGCATCCCTGGGATGAAGCCTACTTGATCATGATGAATGACTTTTTTGATGATAAGCTGTAATCTATTGGCTAGGATTTTGTTGAGAATTTTTGCGTCTATATTCATGAGTGAGATTGGTCTGAAATTCTCCTTTTTGTTTGGGTCTTTTCCTGGTTTTGGTATCAGGGTGATGTTTGCTTCATAGAATGTGTTGGGGAAGATTCCTTCTTCCTCAACTTTTTGGAATAATTTCTGCAGTACAGGAATAAGCTCTTCCTTGAAGGTTTGATAGAATTCTGGAGTGAAGCCATCTGGACCAGGGCATTTTTTGGTTGGAAGATTTTTTATTGTTTCTTTGATCTCAGTGCTTGAAATTGGTCTGTTCAGGAGCTCTATTTCTTCCTGGCTGAGTCTCGGGAGAGGGTGTGATCCCAAATATTGATCCATTTCTTTCACATTGTCAAATTTCTGGGCATAGAGTTTCTGGTAGTATTCAAAGATGATCTTTTGTATCTCTGTGGGATCAGTTGTTATTTCCCCTTGATCATTTCTGATTGAGGTTACTAGAGATTTTACTTTTCTATTCCTCGTTAGTCTGGCCAATGGTTTATCTATTTTATTTATTTTTTCAAAAAACCAACTCCTTGTTTCATTAATTTTCTGAATGATTCTTTTGTTTTCAATTTCATTGATCTCTGATTGGATTTTGGATATTTCTTTTCTTCTACTGAGTTTAGGCTTAGATTGTTCTTCTTTTTCCAATTCCATAAGATCTCTTGTGAGATTGTTGATGTGCTCTCTTTCTGTTTTTCGAATGTAGGCATCTAAAGCGGTGAATTTTCCTCTCAAAACTGCTTTTGCAGTATCCTACAGGTTTTGGTAGCTTGTGTCTTCATTGTTGTTATGCTCAAGGAAGTTAATGATTTCCTGTTTTATTTCTTCCTTCACCCATCTGTTATTCAACAGAAGGTTGTTTAGTTTCCATGCCTTTGGGTGGGGTCGAGCATTTTTGTTAGAGTTGAGTTCCACCTTTAGTGCCTTATGGGCTGAGAAGATACAAGGTAAAATTTCAATTCTTTTGATTCTGTTGATATTTGTTTTGTGTCCCAGGATATGATCAATTTTGGAGAATGTTCCATGGGGTGATGAGAAGAATTTATATTCTTTATCTTTGGGATGGAGTGTTCTATATGCGTCTATCAAGCACAGTTGTTCTAGGGTCTCATTTAAGTCTCTTATATCCTTGTTTAATTTCTGTTTAGAGGATCTGTCCAGCTCTGTAAGAGGAGTGTTAAGGTCCCCTGTTATGATGGTATTATCAGATATCATATTGCTCAGACTGAGTAAGGTCTGTTTCAAGAATCTGGGAGCATTTAAATTGGGTGCATAGATATTTAGAATTGAAATGTCTTCTTGTTGTATTTTTCCCTTGACCAATATAAAGTGACCATCTTTGTCTTTTTTGACTTTAGTTGCTTTAAATCCACATGTATCTGAAAATAAGATTGCAACTCCTCTTTTCTTCTGAATTCCATTTGCCTGAAAAATTGTCTTCCAACCCTTGACTCGGAGCTTTAATTTGTCTTTTGAAGCCAGGTGTGTTTCTTGCAGACAGCAAATGGATGGCTTGTGTTTTTTAATCCAGTCAACCAATCTATGTCTCTTCAGTGGAGAATTCAAGCCATTAACATTTATTGAGATAGTTGATAAGTGTGGTAGTATTCTATTCGTCTTATTTGGTGAGAGTCCATTGCTTAGTTTTATCTTTTGCATCAGTGTGGAGGTTTTGTTCTGTCCTTTAATTTCTGACTTCTTACTTTGCTGCTAATCCATTGTGGTGGTCAGTGTGCAGAACAGGTTGAAGTATTTCCTGTAGAGCTGGTCTTGTTGTGGCGAATTTCCTCAATGTTTGTATATCCGTAAATGATTTGATTTCTCCGTCAATTTTGAAGCTTAGCTTAGCAGGGTACAGAATTCTGGGCTGGAAATTGTTCTGTTTAAGTAGATTAAAGGTAGATGACCATTGTCTTCTTGCTTGGAAAGTTTCATTAGAGAAGTCTGCGATCACTCTGATGGATTTGCCCCTGTAGGTCAACTGGCGCTTACCCCTGGCAGCTTGCAGAATCTTTTCTTTTGTCTTGACTTTGGACAGGTTCATCACAATGTGTCTTGGAGAAGCTCGGTTAGAGTTGAGGCGACCTGGGGTCCGATAGCCCTCTGAAAGCAGTGTGTCAGAATCTTTGGTGATATTTGGGAAATTTTCTTTTATAATATTCTCTAGTATGGCTTCCATTCCTCTGGGGCATTCTTCTTCCCCTTCCGGAATTCCTATAACTCGTATGTTGGAAAGCTTCATAAAGTCCCATAATTCTGACAGTGAACGTTCTGCTTTCTCTCTCTTCTTTTCTGCCTCTTTTACTATCTGAGTTATCTCAAAAACTGTGTCTTCTACCTCTGAAATTCTTTCTTCTGCATGGTGTAACCTGTTGCTGATACTTTCCATTGCATCTTTAAGTTCCCTGATTGACTGTTTCATTTCCTTCAGCTCTGATATATCCTTTTTATATTCTTCATATCGTTCATCTCTGATTTGATTCTGTTTTTGGATTTCCAGTTTATTAGCAGTTTCCTTCATTGTTTCCATCATTTCTTTCATTGTTTTCAGCATGTGTATTCTAAATTCCCTTTCTGTCATTCCTAACATTTCTGTATAGGTGGAATCCTCTGCAGTAGCTACCTCATGGTCCCTTGGCGGGGTTGTTCTGGACTGGTTCTTCACGTTGCCTGGAGTTTTCTGCTGATTCTTCCTCATGGGTGATTTCTTTTATCTGTTTCCTTGCCCTAATTTTCCTTTCACTTCCTCTTGCTCTTTAAGTTCTCGTGCCTGTGGAAGTTGCGGGTGGGTTTAGACGGATTGAACACACGTGACCACTTGCCGGTTTTCCACTGTTTTAGTCCTCCTCTTGGGGTCCAGAAGTCTCTCGCTGACTCCCTGTATCCTCTCAGGGGTATGATAGGCAGATCCCACCAGCCAGAGATGCCTGGATTCCTATATCCCCAGACTCACGGTGCCCAGATGCAAGGAAGCTGTTACTCGGCTGCCATCTTGCTCCGCCTCCTAAGACTAGAAGTATTTTTAAGAAAGAAGGTTTGGGGTTATATTGGCATCTGGACAGTAACACCAACAAATCACCACAACCATCACACCAAAATTCGAACAAAAAATCTTTCTAAAAATAATTAGAAAGACAAAAAACCTGGCCAATCTACAAAATTTAAGAATGAATAGGTGATCACAAAGCAGAAAAAAACTAGATTAAGATCAGCCTACATAAGCTTCTACTCACAGCATATTCCAACTTGATATTGTGAAAAGAAACCACTAAAACAAAAGGTGGAAGGTTTTTGCTGTTTCTTTCCCTCTGTCCCCAGACCAAAAGATCCAGGAAGTTACAACTAAAGGACAAATTAGGTGTTCCTAATTTCTCCTTTCTGTTCCTCCCTTTTGTATTCTACTCATCCCCATTCACCATCACCACCACCAAGTATTACAATATTATATTTTATCACCCATAAAAAAATCCCTTTAATTTAAAGAGTGAGAATTATACAACTTATATTTTCTTACTTCAAAGCAGAATGTATATATATATTAGTATATTTACATTTATATATGTTTTTTTTAACTCTAAATACCATTTGGAAATTAGAAAAGAAAAATACCTTTTAAAATTCTTGAGTAGGCCTGGCAAGGTGCTGATACCTGTAGTCCTAGTACTCTGGGATGCCCAGGTAGGAGGACTGATTGGAAATTGTATTTCTACTGTCAGCAGATTAGTAGGGACAGCACAACAGTCTGGAGATGACCAGGGGATAGCAGTACCTACATGGTGGGGCTCTGGAGTATAATGGTAGCTTTTAATTAACAAATTAAGTAGACATTTTCACCTTCTGCATTTAGGTGTATTTGGCTTTGTCTTATTCTAGTTTTCAACTTACAAATTAAGATTTAAATGGGTTTACAATCACTTTGAAAAACAATAAGTGGCTATATATAGACTATTGGTATGAGGACTGTATCAGATAATGCCCATAAACCATTTCAGACCTCCCTGGCTTCACCTGTCTCCCCTGTCTCTCATTCCAGTCACTGCTATAGAGAACAGTCTTGCACAGACTCCGACTCACATCCTGCAGGTGCAACCTGATGGTGTTTTGTGTGGGTCCTGCGCCATTCACATCTGACCTTCCACCCTGGAGCTTTGCTATTGATGTCGTAGAGTAGCACGTCACAGAAACTTGTTCCATACTAAGTCCTATACAACTGAAAAGTAGAGGGATTTGTCCCTTCGACACATGGATGGCAGGAACCTATGGATAAGTGTTTCTCCCTCTCTTCCTCAAGAGAGGTGGTCCCACAATGCATTTCATAGGGTTTCTATGATATTTCCCTGAAGTGGGGGCTGACTTGATGAGATTCTCTTTCACCAGTTCTCCTTCCTACTCACTTTGTTGCCTCTCAATTCTGCTGTCTAAAAAAACAATGCCCAGTAAATGTACTTGTGTATGAATTTTGCCAGATGTTCTGCTTTCCTGGGAACAAATGTATGACTGCTAGTCTCAGGAAGGGTCCTAGAAACCATACATTGAGCAGCATAATTTAAAACTGGATAATTTAGGGATCAGACACAATGACAATTTATTACTTATAATGAATGGGGTAACATCACAGCTACCCATTTTTTACCTTATGACATATTTGTAAAATATAAATTGAATGTACGTAGTTTTTGCCATAGCTGTATCATTTGAATAGTAGAGAGGCAAGTACACTAACAAGGATTAGGCTGGCTTTTATTAACTCTCCACCACAATGGTAGCCAACTTAATATCTCCTTGTATTGATTTTTCTTGAAGAAAAGAAAATGACAGGCTTACAATGATCAACTGTCAACTTAAAGTTGCTGTGAAAGCCAAAGGGCCAACATAGAGTTTTTCAATCCTGAAAGAAGCTCAACTCATGACGCTGGTGGACAAATTACATGGAATAACAAGCATGGAATCAAATCACGCAGGTGGCAGTATTGCAGAGGAAAATGTATAGCCTTGAGAGTCACCCAGGCCATAGGGGGCCCAAAAAGGAGGACCATGTTGGGACTGGAATAGATGTTTTTGGTTGGTGAACCAGATAATTTTGAACTCTCCAGCTCCCCTAAACCTCCTTGAAGGCAAATGCAGACAAGAGCAACCTGGGTACCTGAAAGGCCTCCCTTGATGCAGGTGACTTGGAAACTGAGATCCACCTTAAAATCTATCTCCACCATCCCTCCTTGCCCCCAGGCCAGTAACAGGGTCAGATATGAGCTCAGCTGACATAAGAATACACAGTGCAATACTCTGAGAGGAAATAGCTTATACTTAAAGGAATTGTAGTACCTGGCTACTCTGTACCATGAGAACTGGGAGAACACATGTAGGAGCAGCTTTTTAGGGTGTTGGTCCAAGGGAAGAAACATGAAGTCAGGTAAGGAAGAATTTGGTGGAAAGGAAAAACAGTCTTAATACACTGCCAGGGTGCTTTATTGAAGCTGAGACATGATGGGTCCATAGTAAATGAGGTGGGCATGCCAGAACCTCCTTGGTACAAAGTACAAAGAAAATACTAAGATGGGGTCAGAAGACTCTGAGAGGTTAGAATGTTAAAATGAATTAGTTAGTAAGACCAGAGACCCCAATTTATGTCTACCTTCCTTGGGAGGGCCCAGAGCATATTGCCTTCCCTAAAGCACCAAGAATGCACAGGAGAGGCATGGAGAGGCCATAGAGGAATCCTCAAGAGACATTTCCAGAAATTCAGTGAGGGAATGATCTCTGAAATACAGTGTTGATCATAAAGATGGTACCATGTACCTTTGATCTCTAGTATCAAAAAGAATGACAAAATTCCAGAATATGAGCAATTAGGAGTTGCCCTTTAATTGTCAAGACTAAGGTGGACGTAGCTACAAGGTCATAAGGTCAGGAGGGCATAGCAGGAATTTATCGAATGTCAGAAATAATATATTCAGGATCAGGTCCAGAAGGTACTAGTAAATGACGTGAAGAGATAGCCCAGATGACCATATTATATACCATGGCTGTACTGTCCACAACTTCTCAGCTCATCTATAAGGTCATGTGGGGAGGGAAGGGACGATTCCTTCCAAACAACTGATGGAAGAGGAAACACACACGAGGAAACACACACTCGAGCTCTGGTACACACGAGTCAGTGCAATGTTGGTGCTGTCAAAAATGGACTTTGATTGTATTACGGTCCCACTGAGGTGTGTTCCCAAAGGGCATTAGTGAAAGGAAATCTTCTCAGTAGGCATGTCTACAAGTATTCTTTTAATATTTGGTTATTTACTTTGTGTAGAGAAAGAAATGGTCTAAGATACAGATATACAGTAGAACCTTTATAAGTTGACCAACCAAAGGATTTTAATAAACTGGTCAACATAGAGAGGTGGTCAACATAAGGAACTAGGCCTACTGTACTAATACATACATGTGGTACATGTCCAGTCTATGAAAATTAGGTCACCTTAAGGAGGTGGTCAATGTTAGGAAGTGATCAACTATGGAGGTTCTACTGTGTATGAATTCCTGAGCAGTGTTGAATGGCTTAGATCAGTGGTTCTCAACCTGTGGGTCGTGACCCCTATGGGAGTTAAACAACCCTTTCACAGAGGTCGCCTAAATACATCCTGCATATCAGATATTTACATTATAATTCATAACAGTAGCAAAATTATAGTTGTGAAGTAGCAACGAAAATAATTTTATGGTTGGGGTGTCACCACAACATGAGAAACTGTATTAAAGGGTCATGGCATTAGGAAGGTTGAGAATCACTGGCTTATTTGGTCTAAAAGGAATTGGACTGAAAGATCAAGGACAAAAACTTCCTAGTGAAGAGATATGTGGATGACCTATGGGGGATGGCCCAAGGCATGCAGAATTTTTTTATGATAATAACCACCAGAGAGTGGCCCATCTCAGTGGAAGCAAACCAAAACTAGGTACACAGAAAGACTTGTGTGGTGAATGTCAGTAAGCTTCTCTCTTGGCCAGTCCGGTACAAACATTAAAAGACCCATGAGCATGTATCCATGGTTGCAAGGATGCAAATTATTCATATAAGCATGGGCCAACTTTCATAAAGTCTAATGTAGCTACTCTCGCTGCTGAGTGCCTAATCTGCCAGCAGCAAAAATCAATGTTGAGTATTCAACAAGGAACAATCCAATATGGAACAATGCCTCAGGAAAACAGCCAGCCAACTTGGAGCAAGTTGATTCCATTGGACTTCTTCACCCAGTAAACACCACAATTGGTCCTTTCCGGAATTTGCATCTACTCTCACAATAAGATGCCTTTCCTGTTTAAAGTGCTTCCCCCAGTGCTATCATCTGAGAACTTACAGAATGCCTGAGCAATGCATAGTATTTCACACAACATTGTCTTAAATCAAGGAAAAGGTCTGACAATGGGCATATTACCATTGGCCTTACCATGTATCCCATTACTTAGAAATAGCTGGCCCAACAGGACAGTGGAGGTATTGCCAAAGGCTCAGTGTCAAAAGTTCAGGGAAAACATGGTGCAAGGTTGGAGTGCTGTCCTCCATAATGTGCTATGAACATTGAGCTAAAAACATGATACTGGACCCTCAATAGACATAGTACATGAGTCTCGGGAACAAGGGGTAAAACTCACCATCACCCCCAGTGCTCTATCTGAGGAATTTGGGCCTCTTGCCTTCCACAGTGGGGCTTCTCTGTTGATGACAATGCAAGAAACACCAGGGAAACCCATTTGTGTCTATATAAACACTCAGAAAAGTTATTTCTTGTGGGGCAAACCTTTGACCAATGGGGAATGGGAGTAACAGTTAAACATTTCTCCTAAAATGGATTTCATGAAGATTCCTCAGGTTATTCCTCAAATAACCTGTCTCCTCTAGTGGTTCCACCTTGATAACTCTTCCTTGTATTGGCTCTCTCTCCTCCTCTGCTTCACTTCCTCTTTCTCTCACTTCTTGCCCCCTGCAGTACAACTCCCCAGTAACATGGATTAAGGTACAACTTACATAGAATGAAGTGCCTTTATGCATTTAGATGTTTGTATATCCTTCCTGATGGCCAACTTTTAAGGTGAATTGCATAACTGAAACTCATTATCTCCAACTGGTGCTTCATTATCTCCTTTCTCTATAAATAAAATATCAGGGCTGGAGACCAGATCTCCATCATCACTCATTACAACAGGCTTCTGACAGGCTTGCTCCAGTTTTACCTTCTTAAACCCATCCTTCACTGCCACCGGAGAAAACTATCTAAACAGCAAATCTGATCTTGCCGCTCTTGGGCTTGAAATTCTTCTGGGGTTCTTCATTACCAAAAGGTGAGGCTGAAGTTCCTTATCCTGGTGCACAAGGCCCTCCAGTATCCACCCCCTGCATCACTGCTTACCATGGGTCACCCCCTCCACAGGCCTTGCAGTTCTCTAGACTAGAATGACCTCTTCTCCATATTATGCTCCCCCTCACCCCTGCCTATCTACCTGGATAATTTTACAACATCCTTTACACCACAGATTGTAGCTCTTTCACTCCAGAAAAAGAATGGCTTTTTGAAAAAGCCAAATGCCACATATTTGAATTTCTGTGTTAGGGTAGACAGATCACCTCGTAACCATATGTCTGGCTCTCTGCCTGTGTGGCATTCAAACATCTGCTGCCGAACGACCAAACTGCTTTGACGCAGGCACCATCCTGGCCTGAGGCTCGGTGCTCTAAGGTGTCCTGGTTACCAGCTCTCAGTCAATGCTGAGCCGCTCTCACTAACGACTCATCACACCACAGGGCCCATACTGCTGGGTGCCAGTGTTCCGTTTCCCTGGGATTCAGTCTTAGTTATTGCCTAGTTTTAACATTCTAGTTCCCCCAAAGTCTAGGTCTTCTTTCTTGTATCTTTGATTTCTGGAGACCAGGTTTATGATCCCTGCTGGCTGCCATCCAGCCAGACCTGAGTTGACTGCCTGACCTCTGAATCTGAATGAGTCAACTGCTCCATATCTGAGGCTTATTTTAGGCCAAAGGTACATATGAGGTCTCTGTCCTTCCTGCCTCGTGGCCTGGCATCCACTTTTGTACCTCCCTTCAGACTCATCTGATGTATATTTGCCTGGACATGCAATCCTTACCTTCCCCTGGCAAGTCGAATTATCCCTCTCAGGACCTAGGTTAGAACTTCCTCCAAATCATTATTATTATCATTATTATTATTATTATTATTTTTGAGACAGGGTCACACTATGTTGCCCTCAGTACAGTGCTGTGACATCACAGCTCACAGCAATCTCAAATTCTTGGGCTTCAGCTATTCTCTTGCCTCAGCCTCCCAAGTAGCTGGAACTACAGGCGCCCATCACAATGCCCAGCTATTTTTTTGTTGTAGTTGTCACTGTTGTTTACCAGGCCCAGGCCAGGTTTGAACCCACCTGCCTTGGTGTATGTGGCCAGTGCCCTAACCACTGAGGTATAGGCGCCAAGCCTCCAAACTATTAAACATTCATATAAACCCATATAATATTGAGTTTTCTTAAAGTAAATTATGCTTATGATACAAAACAGAATGAAGCATAGGAGTGAACTTGAAGGTGCTACTCTCTTCTGAGTGTACCCAAACAATTCAGAACTTTGTATATCACTGTGGCAGAAAGCACCTCTTGGAGGCACACTGGGTGCGGCGGACAAGTTCTCCAAAATCAAGGACTTCGCAGTTGGTTGAGGAGGCAAGCAGACATGCTCTTATGAAGTCATCAGAAAATACATGTATATGGCAGCTGTTTCGTTTATCAGCCACCCCTAGCTACCTTAAATTATTTTCTTAGCAAGTTTGACTTAGCTTATCCAAATGCCCTAAAATGCAAACCAAACCATTTCTGCTACCCAAAAATCTATGGAATATTTTAAATTTTATTATTATGATGATTAGAAGCACCAAATGGGTTCCTATCAAGAAAAAGGAAGCTGAAACTTTGTCCAAAGATTTGGGCATTATTTGTACATTTGTATAAGTTAGTAACATTTTATGTTCAGGACCAATATGTTAGGATTTTCCCAATTCATCTCCATGCTTCCCTCAAGGAATAAATGGCTTCTAAGCTTAACAAGACCTCCTGATTGAGGACACTTGTACTAGACTGTTTATTGCAGCTCAATTTACAATCGCCAAAATGTGGAAAGAGCCTAAATGCCCACCAACCCAGGAATGGATTAACAAGCTGTGGTATATGTATACCATGGAATACTATTCAGCCATTAAAAAAAATGGAGACTTTACATCCTTCGTATTAACCTGGATGGAAGTGGAAGACATTATTCTTAGTAAAGCATCACAAGAATGGAGAAGCATGAATCCTATGTACTCAATCTTGATATGAGGACAATTACTGACAATTAAAGTTATGGGGGGGGAAGCAGAAAGAGGGATGGAGGGAGGGGGTGGGGCCTTAGTGTGTGTCACACTTTATGGGGGCAAGACATGATTGCAAGAGGGACTTTACCTAACAATTGTAATCAGTGTAACAAGCTTATTGTACCCTCAATGAATCCCCAACAATAAAAAAAAAAATAAAATAAAATAAAATAAATAAAATAAAATTTGGCAAGGAAGATAAAAAAAAAACAAAAAACAAGACCTCCTTATTGAGCACAGAACAGTATGTGGTACTTCTTTTGTTGTTGTTGTTGTTGTTATTTATTTATTTTTAATTATTAAATCATAGCTGTGTACATCAATGCGATCATGGGGCACCATACACTGGTTTTATAGACCGTTTGACACATTTTCATCACACTAGTTAACATAGCCTTCCTGGCATTTTCTTAGTTATTGTGTTAAGACATTTATATTCCACATTTACTAAGTTTCACATATACCCTTGTAAGATGCACCACATGTGTAATCCCACCAATCACCCTCCCTCTGCCCATCCTCCCCCTCCCTCCCCTCCCTCTTCCCCTTCTCCCTAGTCTTAGGTTATAACTGGGTTATAGCTTTTCATGTGAAGGCCATAAATTAGTTTCATAGTAGGGCTGAGTACATTGGATACTTTTTCTTCCATTCCTGAGATACTTTGCTAAGAAGAATATGTTCCAGCTCCATCCATGTAAACATGAAAGAGGTAAAGTCTCCATCTTTCTTTAAGGCTGCATAGTATTCCATGGTGTACATATGGTGTATGGATGGGCACTTGGGCTTTTTCCATGACTTAGCAATTGTGAATTGGGCTGCAATAAACATTCTGGTACAAATATCTTTGTTATAATGTGATTTTTGGTCTTCTGGGTATATACCTAGTAGAGGAATTATAGGCTTGAATGGCAGATCTATTTTTAGATCTCTAAGTGTTCTCCAAACATCTTTCCAAAAGGAATGTATTAATTTGCATTCCCACCAGCAGTGTAGAAGTGTTCCCTTTTCTCCACATCCATGCCAACATCTCTGGGCTTGGAATTTTGTGATATGGGCTAATCTTACTGGAGTTAGATGATATCTCAAAGTAGTTTTGATTTGCATTTCTCTGATGATTAAGGATGATGAGCATTTTTTCATATGTCTGTAGGCCGTGCACCTGTCTTCTTCAGAGAAGTTTCTCTTCAAGTCCCTTGCCCAGCCTGCGATGGGAATCACTTGTTCTTTTCTTGCTTATACGTTTGAGTTCTCTGTGGATTATGGTTATTAAACCTTTGTCAGAGACATAACCTGCAAATACCTTCTCCCATTCTGAGGGCTGTTTGCTTGCTTTACTTACTGTGTTCTTGGCTGTGCAGAAGCTTTTTAGTTTGATCAGGTCCGAGTAGAGTATTTTCAAAGCTGCTTCCATTACCCGGGGGGGTCAGCCTCATAAAATACTCACCCAGACCGATTTTTTCAAGGGTTTTCCCTGCACTCTCTTCTAGTATTTTTATAGTTTCATGTCTTAAGTTTAAATCTTTAATCCAGTGACAGTCTATCTTAGTTAATGGTGAAAGGTGTGGATCCAGTTTCAGTCTTTTACAGATTGCCAGCCAGTTCACCCAGCACCATTTGTTAAATAGGGATTCTTTTCCCCACTGAATGTTTTTAATTGGCTTGTCAAAGATCAAATAACGGTAAGTAGCTGGATTCATCTCTTGGTTCTCTATTCTGTTCCAGACATCTACTTCTCTGTTTTTGTGCCAGTACCATGCTGTTTTGATCACTATCAATTTATAGTATAGTCTGAGGTCTGGTAGCATGATTCCTCCTGCTTTGTTTTTATTTCTGAATAATGTCTTGGCTATTTGAGGTTTTTTTCTGATTCCATATAAAATGAAGTATTATTTTTTTCAAGATCTTTGAAGTATGACAGTGGAGCTTTAATAGGGATTGCATTAACATTGTATATTGCTTTGGGTAGTATGGACATTTTAACAATGTTGATTCTTTCCAGCCATGAGCATGTATGTTTTTCCATTTCTTAACATTTTTAGCTATTTCTTTTCTTAGAGTTTCATAGTTCTCTTTATAGAGATCTTTCATGTCCTTTGTTAGATAAACTCCCAAATATTTCAGCTTCTTTGGCACTACTGTGAGTAAAATAGAGTCCTTAACTGTTTTTTCAGCTTGACTATTGTTGGTATATGTAAAGGCTACCAATTTATGAATGTTGATTTTGTAACCTGAGACGCTGCTGTATTCCTTGATCACTTCTAAGAGTTTTGTAGTAGAATCCCTGGTGTTTTCCAGATATACAATCATATCATCTGCGAAGAGGAAATGTTTGATCTCTTCTGACCCTATATGGATACCCTTGATCGCCTTTTCTTCCTTAATTGCGATGGCTAAAACTTCCATTACAATGTTAAAGAGCAGTAGAGCCAATGGGCAGCCTTGTCTGGTTCCTGATCTGAGTGGAAATGATTTCAATTTAATTCCATTCAATACGATCTTGGCTGTGGGTTCGCTGTAGATGGTCTCTGTCAGTTTAAGAAATGTCCCTTCTATACCAATTTTCTTAAGTGTTCTGATCATGAAGCGATGCTGGATATTATCAAAAGCTTTTTCTGCATCAATTGAGAGAATCATGTGGTCTTTGTTTTTTAATTTGGTTATGTGCTGAATTATACTTATAGATTTACATATATTGAACCAGCCTTGAGACCCTGGGATAAAACCAACTTAGTCATGATGTATAATTTGTTTGATGTGTTGCTGGATTTATTAAGATCTTGTTGAATATATTTGCATCTATATTCATTAGTGATATTGGTCTATAATTTTCTTTTCTTGGTGGGTCTTTTCCTGGTTTGGGGATCAGGGTGAGGTTTGCTTCATAGAACGTGTTGGGTAGTCTTCCTTCTTTTTCTACATTTTGGAACAGGTTGAGTAATATAGGTACTAGTTCCTCTTTAAAGGTTTGGTAGAATTCTGATGTGAAGCCATCTGGTCCGGGCTTTTCTTATTAGGGAGATTTCGTATGGTTGATGCTATTTCAGAACTTGATATCGGCCTATTCAACATTTCCACTTGATTCTGGCTAAGTCTTGGAAGGTGACGTGCTTCCCGGTATTGGTCAATTTCCTTCAGATTTTCATATTTCTGAATATTACATGAATAAAGTTTCTTGTAATATTCATTAAGGATTTTTTTAATTTCTGAGGAGTCTGTTGTTATTTCGTCTTTGTCGTTTCTGATCGATGAGATTAGACATTTTACTCTTTTTTTCCTGGTTAGATTAGCCAAAGGTTTATCTATTTTATTGACCTTTTCAAAAAACCAACGTTCTGATTTATTGATCTGTTGCATAATTCTTTTGTTTTCAATTTCATTTAATTCTGCTCTAATTTTGGTTATTTCTTTTCTTCTACTGGGTTTGGGGTTGGAATGTTCTTCCTTTTCCAGTTGCTTGAGATGTCCCATTAAGTTGTTAACTTCCTCTCTTTCTGTTCTCTTGAGGAAGGCTTGCAGTGCTATAAATTTCCCTCTTAGGACTGCCTTTGCGGTATCCCAGAGGTTCTGATAATTCGTGTCTTCGTTGTCGTTTTGTTCCAAAAATTTGGCAATTTCCTTCTTAATCTTATCTCTGACCTAGCTATCATTCAGCATAAGCTTATTTAACTTCCATGTTTTTGTATGAGTATGCAGATTCCTGTTGTTACTGAGTTCAACTTTTATTCCATGGTGGTCCGAGAAGATGCAAGGAATAATTTCTATTCCTTTAAATTTACTGAGGTTAGACTTGTGACCTAAGATGTGATTGATTTTGGAGTATGTTCCATGGACTGATGAGAAGTATGTATTGAGTTTTGCTGGGATGAAATGTTCTGTAGATGTCTGCTAAATCCAAATGTTGGATGGTTTAAATCTAAAATTTCTTTGCTCAGCTTCTTATTGGAGGATCTATCCAATACTGCCAAAGGTGTGTTGAAATCTCCGACTATCATGGAGCTGGAGGAAATCAAGTTACTCATATTTGTTAGAGTTTCTCTTATAAACCCTTTACTCATGGGGCCTGCGTTTCCACCCCAGATCTGTTCTTTGGTGGTTGCCATCTGAGAAGATGCCCAGCCTCCTCTGGTTGCCCAGGGAGACAGGTGGTGTGGCTTCGGAATATCTAGGAGTGAGCCCTATTGCTGCCAGAAATGGCTGCTGTTCTGCGCCTCAGGGCACCACCACTCCAGTATGGTTCCCTCTCAGCTGAACATCCTCTCCTCATTCCTGTGCTGCAGAATCAGCACTGACCAGCTACAGTCCAGGCCTTGTCCACACCCCTCGAGAAATCACCCAAGTATCTGGACTCCTGGGGGACAGGCCTCCAGACCTCAGAGTGAGAGTGGAGGGGAGTGCTAGGAGCTCAGAGTTGCAGGTAGAGAATATATACAGTTTTATGCCTGGCGGGAGAATGCCATGGCACCCTAGTAGGGGAGGTAGGTCCAGTTTTTAGAGAGTCTCTCCCATGGAGTGTAGTGGAAGGACCTTTAAACTCTGCTCATTTGTTTGTGGGGTACTCAGAGCCATTCTCATGGGAGAGGGGACTCCCGTCCACTTGGTGATGGATTTTGTACCTTTTGTTTGTATCCTTGGGGTCACAGCTCTCCTCAGCGGGGTTGATGTGTGTTCTTCAACCTTCTATCTTGGTGCAGCTCTGATCCACCACGTTACTTGCTAAATTTCTGTCTTTTAACTCTCCTTCTGGACGGGAGCCTCTGTGGAAAGCTGGCTTCAGTCAGCCATCTTGTCTCTTGAGCCTCAGTATGCAGTACTTCATCACATCTGGCTTCCCTCTGCCTTTATGGATATTGTGAAATTTGTCCATCTTCTCTAAGATCTCCTTCCTTGCTTCTTCTCTTTGGAATTTCATGGAAATATAAGCCTGGAAGTAATATGGATTCCCAAGTTATTTTCTCATCAGTAATTTCTAAACCACAACTGGAAAAGGCCCAATCAAGTTGTCTTCAAATACTTGGTTATCTTCAAGGAAACACTCTTTCCTTGTTATTACTTAGTTGCTATGAAGTCTACCTAGACACTGAAGTGTTTGACCTGCAGCTTTTTATGAAAGAGAATTGTGTTTTGCTGAGTGAAATGAAGCCATGTCATGTTCTCTATGCTGAAGATGGGGTATTGATTGTTTTAATAATATTTGGTTTGGGGAATATATTACTTTTGAATTATTATTTTTCTTAGAATTGAACACTTCACTAATTTGAGATGGCCTTTTTATGGATTGAAATACTTCAGAAGAGTACATCATCTACAGCAGCAAAATAAATCACCAGTAGGTGAATAAAATATCGATTATATACTCCTTTCACTCATTAAAGTTCAAATATTTGAACTTTACATCAAATATTTCAATTATCCTTAATGAGATGGTATTATATTCACATCGATTATACCCTAGAAATTTTTCAGTTAAAATTTCAAAGTAAAAAAAAAAAATTATTCTTTGTTTCAGGAAAAATGCACTGAAAACAGAAGCTAAACTAACATTCTCAAAATAATTTGTGTAATGTCAAAAGCTTAATGGTGGCTTTTTTTCATGAACAGAAAAATCTCACTGAAAAAGTATCATCTTATCAGCTACCACAAATAACTGAGAAAATAAAGTTAAGGCTAACTAAGTATCATCTCTTGATTTAATGTAAAAGAAGAATCTGAAAACATCCACAAAGCTTATATTAGCCTAGGAAGAAAGATATTTAACTCACATTCGCCGACTTAGAATGTGTGCATGGGTCCTTTTGCATACCAGTGGTTCTCAACCTTCCTAATTCTGTGATGTATTTTCATTGTTACAAAGGGGTCATAACTCCTTGTCAGAGGGATTGAGAAACACTGCAAGACAGGTTGAGAACCACTGCAAAATGATTGCAATCAAGCATGTTGGGAAGTATCTAATATCATCCTCATGATCATCACCAGTGACACCACCATCATGTACCCAACTATAAGGCAGCATAGTGAGATTAAATCCTGGGATTTTCAAGAAATAACTTTAAAGAAAGAGGGTATAGATGTTAAATATACTTCCAAAGAGAGAAAGAAGCAATTGTCACTGGATGGAAGCTGGGGTTAGTTACCAGGTGTCCAGTATAAATACACTAAGAGTGAAATGAGGGAGTCACAGCTGATAGTAGATCCTGTTTCTTGAGTTTAGAACCACTCCTCTCTCACAACTATTCTCAATAATAATAAGATATAAAGTGCTAGTGTGCAAATACATTTAAATTTCAGGGAACAAAAGAAAATGATATTAATGGTTAAAAAAAATTATGTGGTAAAAAAAATGAGAGAAACTGTCATAAAAATAAAAGATTAGACTTGGAGGTGAGCCCCTATAAGGTCCTATGAAGTGCTAAACACATCAGGTTAAGTTTTTTACATTTTAAGCTAAGCTTCTGTGGTGGTGATACTGTTCATCCTATCATACAAATGAGGAATTGGACTTAAGATGTCTAAGCAGCATACCTGCGTTCACTCACCTGAGGTAGTAAGGCAGAATTAAATTCCAAATTCATTTGAGGTTAGGATTGTTTGTTCTACTACAGACAATAGTGATTCTCAAACACAGCTTCACAGCAGGTATCACATAAAGATCTCTGAAAAAGTACCTTTTCCTGGGCAACCCTCAACTGAACATGAATCACTAAGAGAGCCAAAAATCAGTACTTTTAGAAAGCTCTCCATGTACATATGATATGTAACCAAGGTTAAAAACACTCTACTAGCAGAAGACTACCTAAATGGTATGTATTAGGGAGCAGGGAAAAGGCCACCTGTCCAGAACACAACATAACCAATGTTTTAAAGACTATTACAGAGTTTCTGGAGCAGCCCAACAAGTATTTTTGGTCAGAAGCATATCAGCAGATGATTCCTTTCAGCATGTTTACAGCTAATTCATAGCCCAAAAAGGAGGTTGAAAAACAATGATAAGTGAGTATAACTTCCTGATAAAAACTTAGGATTGCATAGATATTTCCTGTAGGAAATATCTAAGTTAATTGAGGTATAAGAAATTACTTAAAAGGCCATTGGAGAAAAATAAACAGAGCTTAAAACTTGCACTTTCACTTTGCCAAAAGTCCTCTTTGCTTTTCAGAATAATTCAGTATTTAAAACCCTGAGAAATGCAGGGAACAAAAATCAAGAGCGAAATCAAGCTGAGAGGGAGCACAGAGAGCTTATTTAAAGAATGGAAATGGAGGACATGACTTAGGACACCAGTGAAAGATAAAGGTGCCTAAGATTGAACCTTAAGTACCTAGAGACCTTCAGACTGGCAGGAAAGTAGAAGAAAGATGGAAGAATGTAAGGACTTGAAGCTAATATAGGTCATGGTTTCCAGAAGTGAGAGTGTTCATCTGTCCAAACACTGCTGAGAAATCAGGAAGGATGAAGACAGAGGAGTGTCTATTGCATTTGGCAATGTGGGCATCTCCAGGGACCAGTGACATTTTTGCTATGCACTGTATTCTAAATGCACTATTATACCTCCTTTGTGCTCTGCCAAGAAACTACCTTCTATTGTGTTTGAAGGCCAAATAAGTTGGAAATCCTGACTTGGATCACTTTTACAACCTACATTTTTAAGGTTCCTTTTACTAAGAGTTAACATTTGATTCTTTGGGAGATAAGGGATAAGAATCAGAAAAGCTAGAGTAGAGAAGAGAAAAATTCATATTTAAACTTAATATTTATTTTACTAATTTTGAAAAGTAAATAGGCAGTATACTTCCAGGTATTTCTCTTGACTCAAAAACTTACAAATAGGCATGGTTTAATCACACCTGTAATCCTAGCACTTTGAGAGGCTTAGGTGGAACAACTGCTTGAGTGCCAACATTTGAGATCAGCCTAAGGAAGAGCAAGATCCTGTCTCTTCCAAAAATAGAAAAAGTAGCCAGGTGTCATGGCATGCAACTGTAGTCCCAGCTACTCTGAGGCTGATGCAGGAGAGGTTGCGGTGACCTGTGATGACACCACTGCATTTTGCCCAGAGCAACAGAGAAAGACTGTTCTAAACAACAACAACAACAAAAAAACACCCTACAATAAAATGTGCTTTAAATTTTTAAGTTCCTTCGCATTGAATGTTAATATGGACAAGATGCACCCCAGAAAGTTATTGTTGGAGATATATTCAGAAAATTATGAGCTTTAGGGCCATCATTTACTAACTTTTGAAAAGTATAGCTAGTTGGGCGGCACCTGTGGCTCAAGGAGTAGGGCGCCAGTCCCATATGCCAGAGGTGGCGGGTTCAAACCCAGCCCCGGCCAAAAACCATACACACACACACAAAAAAAAAATAAAAATAAAAAAAAGAAAAGTATAGCTAGTTATACTGTATGATTCTAATTCTATGATATTCTGAACAGTAAATAGTAAAAGGAACCCTGGCCACGAGGGGTCCAGGAGGAGAGGAGGAAGGCTGGCACAGGAGGTGATGCACACGAGCATGTTTAGGGTGGTGAAACTTTCCTGCACGATACTGCAAAGATACATGACATTTCACATTTATCAAAATCCATAGATAGAACCCACACATAGCACAGAGTGAACCTTAAATGTATATACGAAACTTTTAAAAATCATTTAGAAGTTCTGGGGGTCCCAGGAAGTAATACAGACCAGGACAAAAGAATCCTACTGAATTAAAAATGTATGAAACAATCTCACTGAAGGGGTAGGGGGAAGGTGCTGACTTAAGAAACTTGAGAAATGACTGTAGTATGTAAGACAATGGCAAAAGTAACATCTCCTATACACTGCACTCTATTTTTAATTGTTCACTGGGGTACAGGGGCAAAGGATAACAATTCTGATATTGTTACACAGCTATACTGGAATTACACAATAAATAAATGGATATGGATGGTGGGGACCAGGTTTCTCAATGTTGGAGTAAGAGGTGACAGAAGAGCAAAGGCAGAAGGCTAGTGTGATCTATATTATCATCAATTAGAGTCGAAGAGAACAGTATGGTCTCATATTTAGCTTAGTATAGTTGCATATGGTTACATATAGAAATACTTACTGATGTGGGTATATACACAGGTTAGTAGGCACACACAGATTTCCTTGCTCTTTCAGCTGAGACTTAGCAGCAAAAGTACCCTAGTAATGAGGAGCAAACCTAACACCCAACTTTATGTTTTTACTACCTCCTTCCAGTAGAAGAAACCAGGGATCCTTAGAGAAATAACTGCCTAATTCTAGGACTCAGGCAAGAAATATATAAGAAAAGCCTAGAACAGCTTACAGGGTTAGAAGTAAGAGTTTGCAGAAAGCAAAACAAAAAAGCTCCACACAGCTAACAGGAAGAGCTTTCAATGGCCAATGCCAGGGCAGTTGGAGCAACAAAATAACGGAGTATTTCATTACACCACAGAGTAGAAAATAAATGTCCATGAGCCCATACTGAAATAAATGATTGAATAATTAAGTATATGAGGGAAAGGAGATAAATCTGCCATGAAGAATTCCAAATAATTTATACAGACACTCCATCATCAAGGAGGAAGGCATAACACTGGAAGAGTGCAATTACATGTTTTTAGGCTGACTCATTTTTCTGATGGTAACAATCCTTATTTAAGCTAATTAGGAAGATTCTTTTGATGTCTTTTATTTCATTCACAATTAGTATCCTGGTATTTTTTTTTTTAATAAACTCTCAGCCAGTAGTGAGAGGAGAACTCATTTCACTGTCCTCACTTTTATCCGGTTTCAGGGAATTGCTCATCATCTGGCTGTTTCTCTCTTGAAGATGAAGGGTGTTTAGGAATATCCAATGAGGACTTGTATGAGAAAACACAAAAGTTATGTTTCTTCTCCTTTAAGACAGTCTTCTGTATCCACCAAGTTCCTATTAAAGTTCAAGTTGAATATCCAGACTCCAGCACGTTGGCACAGATAGATCTAGCAGAATAGTTTATTTGAGAGAGCAAGACCCTGAAGGAAGGGACAAAGAGATGGATAAAATCATAGACCCTGAAGGAAGGGACAAAGAGATGGATAAAATCAGATTAGAGGCAGAGATTGAAGATTCCACTGTAGAAGTGTGAGGTGAGCAGCTGCCTTCTGTTTAGGAGAGCCTGGAGCTCAGGAGAGCCCTGGAAAGTATCTCAAGAATGGAAGAAAAAATATCCCATGTACTCAGTACTATTATGAAACCAATTTACAATCACTCACACTTTCATATGAAGAAGAGATCACAACTAAGACCCAAGATGGAGGGAGGAGGGGGAATAGGAAGGGAGGGGGGAGGTGAGATCGAGGGAGAGTGAATGGTAGGATCACACCAATGGTGTATAATGCAAGGGTACGTGTCAGATCTATTAGTATAGGGTATAAATGTCTTAACACAATAACTAAGTAAACGAGATAAGGTATATATTAACCAGTGTTCTGTAAGCATTCCTAATTCTATATGAAATCAGCATAAATGCATTGTACCCCATAAATGCATTAATGTAAAAAAAATAAATAAAATAAAGTACTTTCTGGCAAAAAAAAAAAATGATCTGAAAAGACAGTGAGTTCTCCCCAAGACAGGCTGGCATTTTAATTAACCACTGGCTTTTTAATGAAAAAATAGCTGTTTCATCCCTTGAAACAAGGGAACTCAGAGTATTAGTCTTCGGCTGAATGTTTTATCTACCAGGTCACAGAGGCAGCATTAGGACCTGTCAGTATCAGCCTGGACAAGGAGAGTGAATGTGGTAAATGGCAAAACCCAAATAAGACTCAAAGTCTGAATAGTCATAAGTTCTTCAGGATGGCTCATGACTGGAATTCATTCAGCTGGTATTTAAGACAAATTATTCATGCCATAGAGAATCCTAAGGTGTGATCCTTTCCTTGAAAGTGCTCACATCTGGACCCACACCTTTCTCCTCTAACAAAAATTGACTCTCACTGGTTAAAGGACTTAAACTCAAGACATGAAACTATAAAAATTTTTGGAGAGAGTGCAGGGGAAACACTTGAAAAAAATTGGCCTGGGAGAATAATTTATGAGGAGGACCCTCTGGGCAATTGAAGCAACATCAAAAATACATTACCGGAATCTAATCAAACTAAAAAGCTTCTGCACTGCCAAGAACCTAGTAAGCAAAGCAAGTAGATAGCCCTCAGAATGGGAGAGGATTTTTGCAAGTTATATTTCTGACAAAGGTCTAATAACCAGAATCCACAGAGAACTCAAACTTATTAATAAGAAAAGAACAAGTGATCCCATTTCATTGTGGGCAAGAGACTTGAAGAGAAGCTTCTCTGAAGAAGACAGGCGCATGGTCTACAGACACATGAAAAAAAGGTCATCATATTTAATCATCAGAGAAATGAAAATCAAAACCACTTTGAGATATCATCTAACTCCAGTAAGAGTAGCCCACATCACAAAATCCCAAAACTACAGATATTGGTGAAAAAGAGAACATTGGAGATATTGGAGAAAAGAGAACGCTTCTGCACTGCTGGTGGGAATGCAAGCTAGTATGTTCCTTTTGGAAAGAAATTTGGAGAACACTCAGGGATCTAAATGTAGACCTGCCATTTGATTCTGCAATTCCTCTACTAGGTGTATATCCAAAAGACCAAAAATCACTTGGCAACAAAGATATTTGAACCAGATTGTTCATTGCAGCTCAATTCATAAACGCCAAGTCTTGGAAGAAACCCAAGTGCTCATCGACCCATGAATGGATTAATAAATTATGGTATATGTATACTATGGAATACTATGCAGCATTTAAAAAAGATGGAGACAAAAAAAAAAAGATGGAGACTTTACCTCTTTTGTGTTTACATGGATGGAGCTGGAAAATATTCTTCTTAGTAAAGTATCTCAGGAATGAAAAAATATATATCCAGTGTACTCAGTACTACTATAAAATCAATTTATAATCACTCACACTTTCATATGAGAGATGAATCACAACTGTAGCCCAGGATGAAGGTGGGAAGAGGAGGGGAATTGGAAGGGAGGGGAGTGGTTTGATAAAGGGAGGGTTAATGGTGGGACCACACCTATGGAGCATATTGCAAGGGTACGAGTCAAATCTATCAAGTATTGAACACAAATGTCTTAACACTGTGATTAAGTAAATGAGGTGAAAGCTATGTTAATTAGTAGGATGTAAGCAGTCCATTTTGTACAAATAATCAACACATTGAATCCCACAAAGGCATAAATGTATTCATGATCTATGTATATATGACTTAATAAAAAAAACAAAGTGCTCACAGTCTTTAGTAGAAATGAAGCTCTTGGACCACTCCCAGACACTAGCTCCGTGTGGTTTGTTCTTCGTGGTAAGATGTTATAGAACACTGCAGATGAGACTCACAAAAGAGTTTCTGAGGCCTCTGCAGGAAACTCAATTTATATTTAAAGATAACACCACAGATGGTGATCACTATCTTATGTATGCGGATGTGGCTGGGAAAAAAAAAAAAAACAACAAACAATCCCTTCTTCATTGCCTGTATCAGAAGACTGATCCTTGGTTTACTGTTGAAGAAACTGCATGTTGTTCTGAATGTAAGGGGGAAAAAGTCAACTTTTTGTCCAAGTGTTGCAGGCCATCTTTATTTACCCCTGGAGAACCTCCACAATCTATAACCATGGTCCAGCATTTGAGATAATGGTTAAAGAGGATACACACAAAAAAATTTCAGCCTCGTTTCAATATAGGATCGTCTCTTTCTGAGCTACCAACTATTTGGTTATACAACTTCACCCATTATCATCCTGCCTTCACAGACAATTATATATTCATTCAGCACAAACACACCCCACTCCACGCTGCTGAAGCTGCAAAGAAACCCACATCTGCAGCATGCCATTCACTCTCACAGCTCCAAGCCACACAGCATATCACCTCCCTGAATAGATTACTTCTCTTCTCTTCTTTGCTTGAAGTCCTATTCATTCCTCCCATTGAGCTATGATTGCAACTGTGACATCTCCATCCCTAAAACTCATTCTTCCTCCTTTGTTGCCATATTTGTTTCTTATCTCACCAAAGCATTGGTATTGCATTCAGTGGGGTTGTTTTATTATGTGACAATCTAGATAAAATTAATAATTATTTTTCAAGCGCTTAGAATGGTTCCTCACAAAAAAAGGAAATAAATCACTGATGAATAAATGGCCCATTTCTCCAATAAAATTATTTTTCAGAAATCATCAATTTGGTGCTGACATACCAGCCCTATTAACAGACATCTGGATGATCTAAATTTGTAATCTTAAGCCATAATTATAGCTCTAAGATGACTCTGAAGAAAAGGTTAAAATATTGAGTGAAAATCTGTAACTCAAAGAAGCCTCAGAGCTCTTAGGAAAAAATAAGACAGAATGGAAGGAAATACTGAAAATTATTCAACTGACAAGGGATTAATAACCAGACTCCATAGCAAAAAAGCAAATGACAAATGATCCAATTGAATAATGGGCAAAACATCTGAATAGACATTTCTCAAGAAAGAGACTCACCAATGGCCAACAGATACATGAAAAAATTCACAGTATCACTCATCACAAAAGAAATGCAAATCAAATCTGCAATGAGATATCATCTCATTCCAATCACAATGGCTTTAAGAAGAAAACAAAAAATAATGGATGGTGAAAAGAATGCAGAGAAAAGGGAGTACTTGTACACTCTTGGTGGAAATATAAATTAGTATAGCCACCATATATTAGTATAGCCACCATATAGCTATATTAGTATAGCTATTAGTATAGCCTCCATATGGTAAACAGTATGGAGGTTCTTTGGACTCTCCATGAATGCCCAACAAAATAAAAAAAGAAGTAAGTATATCAAAGAGATGTCTGCACTCCCATGTTTATGCAGAACTACTCACTATAGTCAAGATAGGAAATCAACCTAAATGTTCATCAATGGATGAATGGGGGAAATGGATGAATGTAGTACATATGCACAATGGAATATTATTCGGCCACAGAAAATGATATCCTGTATTTGCAACAGCATAGATGGAACAAATAACATTATGTCAAGTAAAATCAGCCAGACACTGAAAGACAAATACCACATGTACTTACTAACATGTGAAAATGAAATATTAATCTCATGGAGGTAGAAAGTAGAATGATGGTTACCAGAGCCTCAGAAAGGGAATAGGGAGGCAGGATTAAAGAAGGATTAGTGAATGGGTACAAAAACACAGTTGGGTAGAATGAATAATCTAGTATTTTGTAGCACAACATGGCAAATATAGTTGATCATATGTTGTATATTTCAAAATAACTAGAGGAGTGGATTTGGAATGTTCCTAACACAAAGAAAGGATAAATATTTGAGGTGATGTATTGCCCTGATTTGAACATTACCCATTACATGCTTGTATCAAAATATCAATGTAACCTCCTATTAATCTTACATTTTAAAAAGTACACATCACATGTACCCCCATAAATATGTGCAACTATTAGGTTTCCATAAAAAATTCAAATTAAAAATAAAGGAAAAAAGAAGACAGAGGTTCTCCTCTATAGACCTCCAATTTGCTCTACATCTTGATTTAATCAGGTCTGCACTCTCTCTAGAAGCCATTAGCAAGGTCACCCTGAACTTCAGAAATGAAACATGTAGCAACTCCCTTCATCATTTCTTCTAAATATTTTGTTGGTTAGGCTACTGCCCCTTCTTGGTTTAATTTTTTTTTTAAGAGAAATTGCACTTGTTGTCTAGGCTAGACTCAAAGTCATAGGCCCTGGCAATCCTCCTGCCTCAGTCTCCCTTATAGCTGGGACTACAGGCGTCCACCACCATGCCTAGTTTTCATTTTTTTTTTTTTATTGTTGGGGATTCATTGAGGGTACAATAAGCCAGGTTACACTGATTGCAATTGTTAGGTAAAGTCCCTCTTGCAATCATGTCTTGCCCCCATAAAGTGTGACACACACCAAGGCCCCACCCCCTCCCTCCGCCTAGTTTTCATTTCTAACCTGCACCAACTACTACCCAGAAGCAAGAGGGAATTTTGATCTTGATTGGTCCTTGAAAAACATTACTGAAAACTCCAAATACCTAATTTTGCACTTGGTCATGAAATGGTAGCCTGCTAGATTATTGCACTTGGAAAGGATATGGCAATCACCTGCTCTGACTTACCTTCCAAGTAACTAGAGGAGTGGATTTGGAATGTTCCTAACACAAAGAAAGGATAAATATTTGAGGTGATGTATTTGCCCTGATTTGAACATTACCCATTACATGCTTGTATCAAAATATCAATGTAACCTCCTATTAATCTTACATTTTAAAAAGTACACATCACATGTACCCCCATAAATATGTGCAACTATTAGGTTTCCATAAAAAATTCAAATTAAAAATAAAGGAGTACTTTTCTCTATGATATGTGAGGCAGATGGTTGCTTATCTGTACCCTAAAACATCTATAAACAAAAGGCTCCTTACTCTGTGAGGTATCTATGAAAGTTTGTTGGGAATTGTGGAGATTAACAGCGAATTGTGGAAATTATTGAGCAAATATGTGGAGAGCACATAGCATCATACCTGGCAGTTATCATAGTAACTGCTCAATAAATTTCAGTTATTGACATTATTATCAACTCTCAAACCCTTTTTATTTTACTGACAATTCCTTCTTTTAAGATGTAAAAGAATGTACAAGGGTGAAACAGTATTCTAGTACAATTTGGTTTGTATAAATGATAAAGAATATACGTAAGCACCCCTCGTCCGTCTTGTGCTATACTTTGTCACCTGCACTTTGAGGCAACATTGATCTATCCAGAGTTTCAAAAATCCATTACTTACCGTAGCCAATCCAAGACACTGGGCAGAGAGTCATCCTCCCCATCGCCTACCTCTTGAAGGTTCAGCTATTAATTACTACAGTACTTAACCTCTCTTGAAGAGAATAAACACACGCAAAATATTTCCACAAGAACATGTAACTATTTTGGTATCAGTCATAATAAATTCCCATTTGGGGAAGAAAATTATCTAAAGGGAACAATGTCTACAGGGATGGAACCCTGGCTAGAACATGAACGCTCTTTCCTCATGGTCACATACAGCAGTTTAGTTCTGAGAGCCACAGCTCTGCAATATACATTTTTCTAATTTGGGCTTAGCTGTGCAATTATAAAACCAACCAGCCCATTCCTGTGGTTTCCTCAACAAAAGAACACTTTCTGCTAAAGGTATACTCATGTCTCCAGCGCCTGCAGATACACTTGCAACTCTGAAATAATAAATGCATTTTCTATCCACATTCTACTATTTTCATCCAGGTTTCAAAAATCTAAACATCCAAGATCTAAGTAAGAGCCAAGTTTCCATCAGAATTTGGATCCCAAGTATTTAGGTTCTCTTCCCCAGGACTTTCTGCAAGAAGCTCCTAGACTAGCAAAGGGCCCTTTGCTTGGCTACTCAGCCACCTGACATGTATTCATTAGTTCTTTCAACAAACATTTTGAGTAACTGTTTTGTGTGAACTATATACCCTTCACTATTGCTTTCCCCTGGACACGTTCCCATTTGGGGAGTGCCTACATGAAAGGTGGAAAATCATGCCAACTTCACTTCCCACCAATTCCAATAATAGTCTATTTTGCTTTCTTTCATTATCATGAACCTCTTTCTGAATTAAATTAGAAATTAATGCAAGTGTGCAGTATGTGCAGGACAAAGGTGCAACCCGTTTAGTATGCTACTATCTGTATAAACCAAAAAGAGTATAACATAGGTGCTGCTCATACAAATGTGAAATACCTCTGGAAGGGCCTACAGGCTGTGCTAACAGAGGTGCCTCTGAGGAGGGAAACTCGGTGGTAGCTAGGGCGGTTATAAGGCAAAAACAAAAGTAAAATTTGATTTCTGTCTTTGCAGCCTCAAGCAGCAAATCTTAAAAAGCATGTATGTGTTTTCCATTATATGCCCTTCTGAACTTTTTCAATTTTAAACTTTGTTCATTTGCTGGGCATTCAAAAGAAAAAGTGATAATGAAACATTGCACAATGCTGAAATAATCTCAAGAATTTGTTTAATCTCAATAAATTTTGAATTAATTTTTGAATTAAAAAATTCTAGAGTTGACTCCTTCTTGACGGAGACTCTTCTTATATTTTTTGTTCCTACCAATGATACAGTCCTCCAAGCCCTATCTCCCAGGCCACCAAAGAAACTACCAGCTCCTCATTTATGGTCAACTGAGTAAATAAATGTATTTGTTTCCTTTTGCCACTGTAACAAATTACTACAAATTTGATGCCTTAAAAAAATACAAATACCTTATAGTTCTTTAGGTCAGAAGTCTGAGAGGGTCCCACTGGGCTAAAATCTAGATGTAAGCAGGATTGCATTCCTTTCTGGGGGTCTAAAGGAAGAATCCATTTTCTTGCCTTGCCTTTTTAACTTCAAGAAGCTGCCCAGAATCCAAGGATTTGTGGTCCCTTCATCCATTAAAGCCTGAATTGGCTGGTTGAGTCTTTCTCACATTTTATGATTCTGACCTTTATTTTTCTTATGATTCCTGATTCTACCTTTGATGCCCCTTGTGATTATACTGGGTCCACCTGTATCATTTCAAGGCTACTCTCCCAATTTTAAGGTTAGTTCATTAGAAATTTTAATTCCATCTGCATCTAATTCCCCTTTGCAAAATAACAGAGCCACAGGCTCCAGAGATTAAGATGCAAACATCACGGGGTGGAGCATTGCAGAGACATTACTCTGCCTACCACACATACACACGTAGATGCGTGGAGCTTCTGTAGAGATGCAGCACCCCCCAGGAAAGAGCTTATCTTATAAAACATACTGTTCAAAATCCTTGTCTGAATGGGATTACTTTGCCATATCAGGAGTCATTCCAAGACACGTGAAGAGGTATTTAAGACAGTCTATTCATATGGGCTGCACAGCCTCACTTCCTTGTTCCCAGTGCCAGCTCTACCACTTACATGGTGTGTGCGAGGCCTCAGTCTCCTCATTTGTAGAATGAGGATAGTATTAGTACCTGTCACAGGGCTGTCGTGAGGTTTCAGTGAATTACTAGGCACTTAGAAAAGCACTACGAGAAGGATGCAGTGCTCGGTATGTGCGCCCTCCTTGGACTACATGACTGAGAAAGCTCACATCGGAGTCTCTTCCAGAACAGAAATGATCAGCCCCAAAGTAAAATCCCTCATTTATATCCTCAAATCCTCAAGAAGAAAATAGTGACAAATTATTTTTTAATTCATCTTAGTATATTCACTATTTTTTTCTTTTCATCTTACCAGACTGGAAGTTAAAATACCAGTGTGGCTGGTTCAACACTAGGAAATTGGAAACCGTACTAGTTTTCTGATATGAATTACTTTGATTGAGCCAGACAATCTTCCTCAAGGAAATTGCCACATAATGAGGAGGTAAGACAAACAAAGATGGAAGGTAAGTAAACACGTATAGCAAAATGATTGATTTTAGAGTCCCAGATAGCTTGGATCTAAAAAGCAAAGGGAACAATTCTCCATTTTGTCCTGTTTGCCACCAGAGGGATGAATCTAGAAGTTCCATTTAGCAATTCTCACTGCAGACACCAAGAAAGGCACACAAAGACATCCTTCAAGGCCCTTTCTCTAAAATTATGCACAGTTTATAGGTAAATCTTTCTTCCATGTCTAGGGGTTATTTCTAAGAAATAGCTATTTAATAAAAAATAGCCAATTTGTCTCTCTACAAATACTACATATATTATGCTAAAGTATTATCTAATTCAGAAAGCTCAAATACAATCACAAGAGTACCAAATATCTTAGTTCTATAACTAAGCATTATTTAAAATATAAAAATCCTTTTAACTATCCTCTATCCTCCTTACCATGAGGTTACTGCCAGACTGGAAACAGTACATCTCTATCTATTCTCTTATTGAGTATTTTGGCAGTCACTGCACCATAGGATTCAAAGCACTCAGGGAAATGACAATACCTGTCATTGTGACACAAAACAAGTGCAAACTTGATATCCTGTACTTTTTCATGATTGTCAAATGAAATTAAATTTTATATTATCAAATACAGCATTTTCTTTCAACGTAGCAAGCTGTGTAATTAATGAGCTAAGGAGAAATTATGTATTACCTGCCAAGCATACTTTTACAACACAATTAAATCTAGTATTCATGCATTTCATAATTTTCATTTTACCTGTGAAAATGTCCTGAATTAGTAGTCTCCTGTTTTTAATATTGTATGAATAGGATGACATTTCTTTTAGTGGAAATAATATAGCCAGATGCTATGAAACAGAAGGTGTAATAATATTTGTCCCTCACGTTTAGAAACGTCAAAGTTATAAGGTATATTAATTGGCTACTGTCATGTTTATCGGGATTTATGTTCTATCAGATTATAAGTACTTTTAAGTAAAAAATATTTTTTTTTCTTTTGGCTTAGAAAATTTTCCAACACTCCTGGTCCAGTCGGGAGAAACAAAGATTTGCCAAAGAGGCAGAGTCTAAACCAAATAAGATACTAACTATAATAAAATTCATTTAACTGGCTTTGATTGGGGTGAATTTATTTGTTTACAGTGAATTTTTGATGAAAATAGCAACCAAATGTGTTCATCCATTTAATATTAATTATCACCCACTAAACACGAGGCACTGTCCTAGGAATTGGAGATAAATAGCTAAAGCCATGGCCAAAAATGTTTCACAAGGATCCCAAATGTGGAGCAATGGCTCAAAGATATTGACTGAGAGTAGCTGAAATGGCTGTTCAGAAGAGAGGAAAAGAAGTGCCATATTCTAGAAATAAGGTTCATCCAACTAACTTTTTAAAAACTAGAGAGAAGGCTTGAAAATTTTGTGTTAAAAATTATTGGAAATGGGCCAGGCTAGGTAGCTCATGCCTATGATCCCAGTATTTGGGGAGGCTGAGGTGGGAGGATCATTTGAAGCCAGGAGTTCAAAACCAACCTGAGCAATATAATGAGACCTCATCCCTTTAACAACAACAAAAAAAAAATTCTGAGCACTATGGCATGCTATAGTCCCAGCCCTTCAGGAGGCTAAAGCAGAATTCCTTGATCCCAGGAGTTTGAGGTTGCAGTGATCTATGATGATGCCAGCCTGGGTGACACAGTGAGACTGTCTCAAAAATATATATATATATAAAATATATAAATACATAAAAATATATATATAAAATATAAAAATATATAAATATATAAATATACATAAAATATATCAATATATTTATTTATATATAAAATATATCAATATATTTATTTATATATAAATATATATATATCTCGCAGAAATGAATACAGCCTTTGAAGACAGGCAAAGATACAAAGCACAAAAGAGAAGAAAATTAAGGAAGAGAAAGTGGTTAGCAAATACCAAATAAAAACAGAACGCTTGAGCACCAAAAAATTCTAGACAAGAAACTTCTGAGAAGTAAATCTGATGACACTGAGTGTGTCAGTCTCATCTAACTGTGTTTATAGAAAGAAAAAGAATTATGAACTTGGGATTGTTTCTCCTCATATTCCAATCAATAGGAGCTTCCTTTCACAAGGAGACTTTAAACAATTAGGGAAACATTTTGGTTTCCAACTAATGGATTTAATAGTGATTGCTATTTCAGGAAAAGCACTTCATCCAATTGTAGGCATGCCAAGGGTACAAGAGAGGGGAGCTGAAGGAGAATAAACTGTGCTAAAGGCATTCACAGCTGGCTCTGAGTCACTGAGAAAATAATTTCCCTTCCCTAATATTCCCCTGAAGTCTTGGGATTGCTTTCATTCAAGATGAGAATGTGCTGGCCTAAGAACAACCGTTGCCTCTACACTTGAGTACTGAGGAGCTACATGTTCTGTTGATTGTGCCAGTGCCAAGCCTCCCTCAGTAATATGTGAGCAGCCCAGGAGGAAAAAGGCATAAAGTGGAGGTTCAAATATTTAGAGGCTAGGTTTCTAGGTAATAGCATGTTCAAACCTACCACATTTTTTCCTGTTAAGCATCCTAGGACCTCTGGACATTTTCTCATTCCCTTGCTTTTCAACAGAGGGCAAAGTAGAGCAGACAAAGGACAAAGATTCTGGGACATCAACCCTTTGGCCACACATATCTAGAGCGTTGACAGTAATCTGTTAGTTTAGGGCCTACATATGCAAAATTCATCCTTACATTTGCCTGCCACAAGTACTATATTATTCTAAATAGTAGAACCTCTGTGAGTTGACCACCCAAGGGGCTATATGGTCCAACATTGAGTTCCATTGAGTACATATGATACATGTCTGGTCTATGAAAATTAGGTCAACTTAACAAGGTGGTCAATGTAGTGAGGTGGTCACATATGTAGGTTCTACTCTATATTGAAACACGTCTTTGCTTTATGTAGGCATTGATATTTCAACTCATTTGCAAGTATTAGCTTATCAAAATTTGCTACAGATACCAATGTTAATATGATATAGGAGGATAATAATTAAGCTTGGATAATCTTATGGATTAAAGATAATTGGCATTGAAATAATAAGGCACACTTACACATTTGCTAAATTAATGTCTTATTTGGCTTAACATAATATTCAAGTGTCTTCTCTATTGATTTGATGTTATTAAATTATGCCACTTGCTATGTGACTAAATTGTCCTTTTAATTATAGTATAAGATAGCGGTTCTCAACCACTGTCGCAACCCACAAGAACTGTATTAAAGGATTGCAGCATTAGGAAGGTTGAGAACTCCTGGTGTAAGAGTTCTGTAAAGTGAAATTAAAAGTTTTCAAAAGCCAACTGTAATATACAATCCTTATTGGAATATTGTATCAATTAGGAATAGTTTTAGCCTTGAGCAACAGAAAACTTGACTGACAGGCTTAAGTCACAGGATATTATTTAATACAAAGACCAGAGAGAAGCCAGCCCAGGATTAATTCAGTGACTCAAGGATGTCGTCAAAGACACAAATTTCTTCAAATTTTCCACTTAACCATCCCTGCTACATATTCAGTGTTTTCATTCAAAGTCAAAGATAGCTATCAACACTCCAAGTATCTTGTCCTTGCACAATATAAGAGTTTCCCAATGTATCACTTACACCTTAGATTCCAGACAAGTTATTGATGAGGAGAAACAAGATTGTCACAACCGCTTTACACCAAATGCGACTTACACTCAGTAGCTGGGTGTGCTGGCGCAAAAGGTAGACAACCAACAGAGTCTGCCACAGGCACGTGTTGCCTCTTCTGAAGCTAATGATGTAATGAAGATCCTACTATGTAGCTAAAAAGTGACATTGTGACATTCTTAGAAACTAGCATAGAGGCTGATGAGAAAAGATAATAATTGGCTTTAGCACTTGAGTGTCCCCATGGGTTTCTCTTTCCTGGATGGAGAGTACCACCTCTAGTGTCAACAGAAAGAAACAGATGCTACTGTTCATTATTCCCAGCTGGGATTTGGTGAGGATGAGGGGGAAAGGAAGGGCACAAAGAGAGGAAAAGCAACTTCATACTCTCATCGGGAACTGAAAAAAACTGTGAAGTCTTACGTCCAACAGTTTCACAAAGTACCACAAATAATATTTTCTTCTATTAACTGCCCATCAGCTCTGTCCAGTTCCAACTTCTAGCAAACTCAACGGCCAAAGAGTTTCTGCCATCACCACTAAGACTGCACTGTAAAGATTATAAGAGGTCCAAAATATAGGTCAGAACATTGTTCTAATTCCAAGATCTAAGAGTTCAGGAACAATGCCCACACATCGCCACTCCTGTGAAATCATCTTTTGGATACGTCACTTTTTTTTTTTTTTTTTTTTTTTTAATTTGGCCGGGGCTGGGTTTGAACCTGCCACCTCCGGCATATGGGACCGGCGCCCTACCCGCTGAGCCACAGGCGCCGCCCTGGATACGTCACTTTTAAAATAGGAAGCAAGGGGTCATACTTTGTGTTAAACAATGGTCCCTACTATGTACACATTTATTACAAACCAATTAAAAACTCCTTTTGAACATAAGTACAGCAATCGGACCTATAAAAAAAGTTTCAGGGTAGTGCCTGTGGCTCAGTGAGTAGGGCACCAGCCCCGTATACCGAAGGTGGTGGGTACAAACCCGGCCCCGGCCAAACTGCAACAAAAAATAGCCAGGCATTGTGGTGGGTGCCTGTGGTCCCAGCTACTCGGGAGGCTGAGGCAAGAGAATCGCCTAAACCCAAGAGCTGGAGGTTGCCATGAGCTGTGATGCCACAGCACTCTACTGAGGGCAACAAAGTGAGACTCTGTCTCTCTAAAAAAAAAAAGTTTCAGATTTGTAATCACTATGTATGAAGGAGAAAAAATAAATATACATTTACTTTTTATTTATTTTTATTTATATATAAAAATTAAAGCTACAATAATTTATAGATTTATAATATTGGTTTCTATAGAAGAAATACCATCTAAGATTACCTTTCCCATCAACAGGTACATTATCAAAAATCCCGAGCTGCACGACACCACCACTGCATCTTGGATTGTCAAAAGACTCAGATGCTTCATGTGCCTCAGGATTGATAGCAGCAAATATAGTAGAAATGACAGGTAGTTATCAAGCTGGCCAGCAGCAAGCTTTTAGGAAAGTTGTTTAAACTTTAGAAGCCTCAGTTTCCTTATCTATACCATTTTGTAACAATAAAAAAAAAGTCTGTGCTACAAGGTTGGAATGGAGGGACCAAGTCAAATAAAATAAAAGATACTCAGTTATTATCATATTGATAAACTAAGTTAAGCTCTTCTTAGCAACACCTTAAAAATATGCGGTCATTATATATAATTAATATATGGGGGTTGAAAAGCCAAGAGATGAGCCTTAGTATGACACATTTTTGTGCCAATTTATTTTTCTTTTCGATGTGGTGGTTTTTATCCAGATTGTCATTGTATCACATCAGATTTTTCGACTAAAAAATAGGGACATATGTTTGGAAAAACTGAAGAATTAAAATGACATAAAATCCCAACGTAAGTCTGTAAGCCAAGTGTGGCTAGAAATTTTTATATTAAGTATAAAAAATATTCAAACTAAATATATTCAAACTAAATCTCTGGTTTGGATACCTTTTATCTCTTTCGCTTGACGGATTGCTTTGGCTGGGACTTCTAGTTGAGTAGAAATTGTAACAGTGGGTATCCTTGTCTTGTGTCAGTACTTAAGGGGAATGCTTTCAACTTTTCCCTGTTCAGTATGATGTTAGCTATGGGTTTTTCATATATGGTTTATATTATTTTGAGGTTGTGCTTCTTAGTTTATTATGCTTAGTTTATTGAGAATTTTTATTATGAAGGAATGCTGAATTTTATCATATACATTTCCTGAATCTACGGAGATAACCATATGGTTTTTGTTTTTAATTCTGTTTATGAAAATAATCACAATTATTGATTTAGATATGTTGGACTATCCTTGCATCCCTGGAATAACACCCACTTGATCATGGTAAATTGTCTTTTTGATGTGCTATTGGATTAGGTTTGCCAGTATTTTGTTGAGATTTCTACATCTATGTTCATTAGGACTATTGATCTATAGTTTTAATTTTTTGTATGTTATTGTCTGTCTTTGATATCAGGGTGATACTGGCTTGATAGACTGAGTCAGGGATAATTCTCTCCTCTATTTTTTGGAACGGTTTCAGTAGGATTCCAGTTCTTTGCATGTTTGGTAAAATTTAGCTGTCAATCTATCTGGTCCTGGGCTTTTGTTGTTGTTATTGAAAGATTTTTAATACTGATTAAGCCTCACTACTTGTCGTTGGGCAGTTTAGGTGTTCTATTTATTCCTGGCTCAATCTTAGTTTCCAAGAACTTGTTCGTTTCCTCTAGCCTTTCTAGTTTGCAGGTGTCATAATAGTTCGTAGTAATTTAAAGATCTCCAAATTGTAAAAGAGGAACTCAAATTATCTCTGTTGGTTGATAATAACTAGAAAATACTAAAGATTTCTTCAAAACTCTGCTAGATTTGAGAAATAAGTTCATTAAAGTTTAGGATACAAAAATCAGTGTTCAAAAATCATTTCTATACACCAATAATAACCAAGTTGAGAACCAAATCAAGAACCCAATCTCACTTGCAAATTGGTACAGAAAAATATCTAGAAATATTTTTAACCAAGGAGGGAAAAGATCTCTACCAGGAAAACTACAGCTCCCTGATGAAAAAATTACAGCTGACATAAACAAATAAAAAAATATTCCATGATCATGAATTGGAAGATTTAACATCATTAAAATGGCCAAACTGCCCAAAGCAATCAACAGACAAAATACAATTTCTATCAGAATACCAATGTCATTTTTCGCAGGATTAGAAAAAATAAACTGGGTGGCACCTGTGGCTCAAAGGAGTAGAACACTGGCCCCACATGCAGAGGTGGTGGGTTCAAACCCAACCCCAGCCAAAAACAGCAAAAAAAAAAAAAAAAGAAAGAAAGAAAGAAAGAAAGAAAAAAGAATCCTAAATTAATGTGGAATCAATACATTTTCTTATGCATCTGTCTTCTTTTGGTTAGCATAATATTTTTGAGATTTATTCATGTAGTTATGTGTATAAGTAGTCCTTTTTTTCATTGCTGAATAGTATTCCTTTGGATAAATATATCATTTATCTATTCACCTTGACATTTAGGTTGTTCATAATTTTATATTATTATGAATAAAACTGCTGTAACCATTTGTGCATTAAAATAAGATCCCAAATAGCAAAATCAATTCTAAGCAAATGAACAAAGCTGGAAGTATCACATTACATAACTTAAAATTATACTACAAGACTGTAATAATCAAAACAGCTTGGCACTGGGATATAAACAGTGCCAAGGATATAAACAGTGATAGATCAATAGAACAAAATGGAGAACCAAGAAATAAAACCACATACCTACAATCAACTTTGTTCTTTGACAAAGTCAACAAAAACATACATAGGAAAAAGGATACCCTTTTCAATAAATATCTTTGACAAAAATGAATTACCATACACAGGAGAATGAAACTGGACCTCTATCTGTCACCATATACAAAGATTAATTCTAGATAAATTAAAGGTTTAAATGTAAAAAGTGAAACTATAAAAATACTAGAAGAAAACCTAAGAGAAAGTCTCCTGGGCATTGGCCTAGGCGAAGAATTTATAGCTAAGACCTCAAAAGCAGAAACAACACAAACAAAAATTGGCAAATGGTACTTAATGCAACTAAAAATCATCTTCATGGAAGAAGAAGTAACTAACAGAGTGAATAGACAACCTGCAGAATAGAAGAAAACATTCACAAACTATGTATTCAACAGAGGAAGAATGTCCAGAATTTACAAGGAACTCAAGCATCTCAACAAAAAAATCAATATCCATTAAAAAGTAGGCAAATACATGGAAAGACATTTTTGAAAAGACACATAAATGGCTAACAAGCATATGGAAAAAACTCTCAACGTTACTAATCATAAGAGAAAGGCAATTTAAAAAACTTCTGTGAGATAACATCATACATTAGTCAAAATGGCTACTATTAAAAAGTCAAAAAGTAACAGATGTCAGTGAGTGTGCAGAGTAAAGGGAATGCTTATATACTGTTAGTGGAAAAATAAGTTAATATAGCTTCTATGGAAACAGTATGGAAATTTCTCAAAAGATCGCAAATTAGAACTACCATTCAATCCAGCAATCCCATGACTGAGTATCTACCTAAAGGAAAAGAAATCATTACGTCAAAAAGATATGTACACTCATACGTTCACAACAGCACTATTCATGATAGCAAAGACACAGACTCAAAGTGGAATACATGCATGTGGGCATATGCACACACATACACAGACAGGAATATTAGCCATAAAAAGAATGAAGTCATGTCTTCTGCAGCAACATGGATAGAACTAGAGGCCATACCTTTTTTTTTTTTTTTTTTTGAGACAATCTCAAGCTGTCACCCTGGGTAGAGTGCTATGGCCTTACAGCTCACAGCAACCTCCAACTCTTGGGCTTAAGTAATTCTCTTGCCTCAGCCTCCCAAGTAGCTGGGAATACAGGTGCCCACCGCAATGCTGGCTAATTTTTTTGTTGCTGTTGCCATTGTTGTTTTAGCTGGCCCGGGCCAGGTTCGATGTAAATGTAAATTCTGGATATTCTCACTGTACGTGGCTGGCACACTCCTGACTGAGCTATGGGCACCACCCAGGAGGCCATTATCTTAAGTGAAATAACCCAAAAACAGAAAGTCAAATACCACATGTTCTCACTTAGAAGTAGGAGCTAAACAATGTGTACACATGGACACAGAGAGTGGAATGATAGACTTGGAGTGGTGGGAAGAGAGTGAGTAATGAGAGTAACATATATTATTCAGGATGATGGATACACTAAAAACCCTACTTCACCATTATATAATATATCCATGTAATAAAAATTCACTTGTACCCTCTAAATTTATACAAAAAAGAACAAATACATAAGCATTATGTATACGTATATATAGCAAATGTAAGCAAGCTCTCTTTAAAAAAAATAATAAATCAGACGGTGCTCATAGCTCAGTGGGTAGGGCACCAGCTGCATACACTGAAACTGGAGGGTTTGAACCCAGCCAGGGCCAGCTAAACAACAATGACAACTGCAACAACAACAAAAAAAAAAATAGCCAGACATTTGTGGCCAGCACCTGTAGTCCCAGCTACTTGGGAGGGTGAGATAAGAGAATGGCTTAAGCCCAAGAGTTTGAGGTTGCTATGAGCTGTGACGCCCTGGCACTATACCAAGGGTGACATAGTGAGACTGTGTCTCAAATAAATAAATAAATCTCAGGAATTTAAGCAAATTCTTAGTTGAACCAGGAATTTATATGTTAAATCATTGGTGTTTCATTTTCTTATCTTTTCATTCTGCATCAACTATGAAGATAATATTTTGTAGAAAAACTCTGAATAAATATCTCTTCTCATTTTCTAAGTCTCTCTTACTCTCCAACTTTCTGTCTATCTCAGTTTGTCTTTGTAACACACACACATGCGTGGGTACACACACACACACACACACCTCTGGGGTAATGGACCAAGAGGCCAAAAAGCCAGATCATGCTAAAAGACACAAGTCCCAAAGCAATCCAGAGACAGTTGCCTCTCTGCAGATCAAGCTTCCTTGCATATACATGGAAGGGCATACTTATTTTCATACTTATTTCCATAGTTATTTTTTCCTTATGTGCTACTTGTTGTTTATTTTTATCTACAAGAGATAGGCAGGTGAGGAGGTAAGATAATTTCCAAAATAATTATGCTAGTTCCATATAGCCACAGTTTACTCCTCTCAGCACCACCACTGTTGAACACTATACCTGGTTCACTTTTTTTCTGGTTTGTAATTTACCTACCTTTTTTCTTCTATCACTCTTCTCTTCTCAAAATTGATACATTTTTCTTTAAGCAGCTATTTGGTTCTTCATTACCAGCAAAGGTGAAAATGATCCTTAACAGTAATTTTCAGAATCAAATTTTTCTTTTCTTCCATTTTAAATAATAAATAAGGTTTATGCTCTTTTTTTTTTTTTTCTTTTCAGTTTTTGGCCTGGGGGTGGGTTTGAACTGCCACCTCTGGCATATAGGGCTGGTGCCCTACTCCTTCAAGCCACAGGTGCCGCCCGGGCCTATGCTCTTTTAAAAATATTTTTGTCAATTTTCTTTTTTCATGATTAAAGGAATGAGTTCTCTAATAAAGTTCATTTTTGTCTCCCAAATTCCTAATTCACTATGTGTGAACGTAGGACACCTTGTCCTCTGTTAACCCAAACCAGGTTTTTTCTCAGGTATGTGCCCTTTTTACATATGTATTCTTGAGAAGAAATCAGCGCCCAAATCCACAATGCATAGAAGAAAAATAATGTGAGAGAAAGTTATTATATACATCTTCTTCTTAAACTCCGAGAACTTGGTATTTAGAATGGGCATCACAGTTCCACTCTCCTGCAGAACACTTTTCTCTGTCTTCTCTTCCTGTCACACCCACTTAAATCTCTCCCGATAACGTGAGAGCAAACAGAGAAATTAAAAGATATGTTTACAGAGTTTTTAAGGTAACATAATCATTTGCAGAGACAACTGATCTTTTCCATATTAAATCCTGAATCATGGATAGTTCTAAATAGTCACACCCTACAAGTTCATATTTTTCCAGTGAGACGAAATGTGAAGAAGAGGAAATGGAGCCTTTTTTTTCTTTTTCCCCTTTTAGAGAAAATAAGGAAGCGGAGGAGTCTGTCAACAGACTGAATCTCTTTAGACAAATATACTTAAAGATAGTGAGATTATTTCAGTGGCTTCTGAAGGGAAAAAAATGAGAGAACCTTCATCTCATACCAATTTTCCCAAGCTCCCTCCGGCCTTTGGCTCTAAACGGAGACTTTTCAACTCATTCCACAAACCTGCATCAAGCTCCTATTCAGTGCCCAGCCCTCAGCTAGGGACTGGGGAGTGTGAAAAATAGACATGTCTCTGAAGAATTCCCAGTTTGTAAAGAGAGCCTAGCACAGGGGGTAATAATTAAAACGCATATGTCAAGAAGCATACCAGATATATCTGAAAGGTGTTTAGGGCTCATGGAACGGACAAAACCGATGCTTCAGGGTGAAGTTAGAGCAGCCTTCCCAGAGGCGGGCGCACATTAATGAGAATAAGGAACTTTGGAAAATCTGTACAGGAAATTCTATTTCTCCCTCCGCATTTTCCCAGAATAATTCTGGAGACAGTAACCAAACAGCATATTTCTTTAGGATGAATCATGACAGTGTTAGGCAACTGCCATCTCTAATAGCATCTCTAAGGAAAGCAATTAACTAGCAATTTTCCTTTATTATTACACTCATGCACGTAATTAAATATTCTTAACATACTTATTTCAGCGCACTTTATGAAGAATGATAACACTGTGTTGCCTTATACTAATGATAACATAGTTGGCCACCAGTTTCACACGCTTTGATGTGTTCTCTCTAAAAATTATTCTAAAATACAAGTTTAAAATGAGTTTAAGATTGTACCAAGCCTTTTCCTATATGATGCCACTGCTTATCTTTATTTCACATGGGAAAGTATCTTGAAAGGCTAGCCTTAGATCCCCCACTTTTCAAGGAAAGTGTAAAGAGATATGCCCAATAAAATGTATTAAAAATCACACTAGTCCTCCAAAAATCACTCTTAAGAATTTTGTCATTTTTCCAATTAAGGTTATGGGGGGGGAAGCAGAAAGAGGGACGGAGGGAGGGGGGTGGGGCCTTGTTGTGTGTCACACTTTATGGGGGCAAGACATGATTGCAAGAGGGACTTTACCCAAAAATTGCAATCAGTGTAACCTGGCTTATTGTACCCTCAATGAATCCCCAACAATAAAAAAAAAAAAAAGGAATTTTGTCAGTTTTCAAATTTGCTTTGATATATGTCATGATTGTCATTGTGCTGCTTTCATCATACTAAATAAATAAGCACACATATATATATATATAGGGTGGCCATAAAGTTCATGTGCAATGTAAAATAATGTGCAATTTAAAATTGTACACCATCTTTATGGCCACCCTATATATGTATACAAATACTTACATATGTATACACATGTATATAAACACATATACATATGATGTAGGTGTATGTACAATGTGTATGCCTATATGATAAACATACAATAAAGAACCATTCAACCTTTCCTTAAATCTCATCTCTATGTCTTATTAATATCAAAAATTATTTTCTCTCAAGTCTCTTTCATGAAGTCTTTATGTGCCAAGAAAAAAATGTTCAATTCCAGATATGGTTTCCCCAGTTATGATTCACAGGGAACATCCTCTCTATTTACTACAGGACCCCATGTGCACAATTTTAAATTAACTTTTCTTTTTTTTTTTTGTAAAAAAAAAAAAAAAATGGCCCTCGGTAGAGTGCCATGGCCTCACCCAGCTCACAGCAACCTCCAACTCCTGGGCTTAAGCGATTCTCTTGCCTCAGCCTCCCGAGTAGCTGGGACTACAGGCGCCCACCACAACGCCCGGCTATTTTTTGGTTGCAGTTTGGCAGGGGCCGGGTTTGAAACCGCTACCCTCGGTATATGGGGCTGGCGCCCTAACGACTGAGCCACAGGCACCGCCCATAAATTAACTTTTCTAAAAGTTAACAGTCTACCTATTCCACTCACTTTCATCTTGTGTGGTTTCAGGCTGTGTTTGAATCTATGTCTACATGGCAGAGCAAACCTGACAATAAAACGATCCACCTACAGTTGATCATTATTCCCCTGCCTTGGCCCTTTGTAGCATACACAAAAGTTTCCTTTGAAAGTCACAACCTACTGCTTTTCAAGGTGTATAAAAAATAATCATTCATCTATTCAGTGTTTTAAGAGACGACTTAACATTTCAAATAACAATATCTCACTTATATATAACGTTCTTGTTTTCAATGCATTTTGATAACTAACATCCTATTGATGCTCACAGAAGTTTACATAATAAATGGTGAAGGAGTTTAGACTAGTGGCCTTTTAAAAGCCTAAATTGGAAGAAAAGCTTTCATAACTGTATTAAATGCCTTTATAGTCTGAGTTATAATGCCTTCAAAGTCTGTTATAATAGTTTTTGAACCATGGCATGGTTATATTTGAAAGAAAGTGAAGCCAAGGATTTGCCCTAGGTGACAAAGTCAGTTCTGTTGGGAACTGAGAAATCTCTGCTGTATTCCTAGCTCATAAAAACATACTGCTTCCCTCATTTTCAAATATATACCTGGCACCAAAAGTTACTACTTCAGGTGCTGAGCCAAACCTTAGAGCATACCTTCTTCTAGTTCACAAATACTACAAGACAGTTTATTTTACACTTTCCTAAATCTGGTATTTGGCACAAGCAAGTTGGCCAAGATTGTGCTAAGAACTTTCTGTTGGTTTTGTTTTTTGCACACAATTATCTTTCAGATCAGTACAAAATGATTTATCCAAGCAAGTAATTTATCTCCGCAGTGGCCTAACAAAAATTAGGTTGTATCATTCTTTAAATACCTCATTACTCAGTGTTGCTGGTTCTCCTATGTCATTAACCATAAGCTACCTGAGATTTTCCAGCTCTGCTGTATATCGCCGGTTACCATACTAAGATAGAGGTATGTAAGTATAATTAAGACCTATGACATCTATTAATGTCATGAAAAAGTGTGGACTGTACATTTTCCAGAACATTCTGTCTTAAGAAAGGAGGTTGGGGTGGCGCCTGTGGCTCAAGGAGTAGGGCGCTTGTCCCATATGCCGGAGGTGGTGGGTTCAAACCCAGCCCCGGCCAAAAAAAAAAAAAAAAAAAAAAGAAAGAAAGGAGGTTGGTTTTTCCAAGTCTTATTCACATGCTGCCATGATTCTAACAGTAGCAGGCCAGCATGAGCATTGAGAGATAACAAGTGTGATTTCTAAAAGAACTTTTTCTATCTGTTCCTGCCTTTGAACATGCAATTGCCTTTTAAGAAAAAAAAAAAATGACAAAAGGAAAATTACCAAGCATGAATGATCTACCACCAATTCAAATCAGAGGACATGTGGAAGCTTTGCTTTTATTAAAAAGGATTTTGATATAAAAGAGGGTTGTTAGTACTCTCTAACTCATCCTCCATAGCCAGTCATTTGACAAAACCTTCGCAGTGTCCCTAATTTTCTTGAACTTGCTGCCTCCTGTTTATTCAAGTGTTCATGTTGTTAAAAAAAAAAAAAAAAAGAAAAAGGTTGAATAACAGATGGGTGCAGGAAGAAATAAAACAGGAAATCATTAACTTCCTTGAGCATAACAACAATGAAGACACAAGCTACCAAAACCTGTGGGATACTACAAAAGCAGTTTCGAGAAGAAAATTCATCGCTTTAGATGCCTACATTTGAAAAACAGAAAGAGAGCACATCAACAATCTCACAAGCCATCTTATGGAATTGGAAAAAGAAGAACAATCTAAGCCTAAACTCAGTAGAAGAAAAGAAATATCCAAAATCAAATCAAAGATCAATGAAATTGAAAACAAAAGAATCATTCAGAAAATTAATGAAACAAAAAGTTGGTTTTTTGAAAAAATAAATAAAACAGATAAACCATTGGCCAGACTAACGAGAACTAGAAAAGTAAAATCTCTAGTAACCTCAATCAGAAATGATAAAGGGGAAATAACAACTGATCCCACAGAGATACAAGAGATCATCTCTGAATACTACCAGAAACTCTATGCCCAGAAATTTGACAATGTGAAGGAAATGGATAAATATTTGGAATCACACACTCTCCCTAGACTCAGCCAGGAAGAAATAGAGCTCCTGAACAGACCAATTTCAAGTACTGAGATCAAAGAAACAATAAAAAATCTTCCAACCAAAAAATGCCCTGGTCCAGATGGCTTCACACCAGAATTCTATCAAACCTTCAAGGAAGAGCTTATTCCTGTACTGCAGAAATTATTCCAAAATATTGAGGAAGAAGGAATCTTCCCCAACACATTCTATGAAGCAAACATCACCTCAATACCAAAACCAGGAAAAGACCCAAACAAAAAGGAGAATTTCAGACCAATCTTACTCATGAATATAGATGCAAAAATTCTCAACAAAATCCTAGCCAATAGATTACAGCTTATCATCAAAAAAGTCATTCATCATGATCAAGTAGGCTTCATCCCAGGGATGCAAGGCTGGTTTAACATATGCAAGTCCATAAACATTATCCACCATATTAACAGAGGCAAATATAAAGATCACATGATCCTCTCAATAGATGCAGAAAAAGCATTTGATAAAATCCAGCATCCTTTTCTAATTAGAACACTGAAGAGTATAGGCATAGGTGGCACATTTCTAAAACTGATTGAAGCTATCTATGACAAACCCACAGCCAATATTTTACTGAATGGAGTCAAACGGAAAGCTTTTCCTCTTAGAACTGGAACCAGACAAGGTTGTCCTCTGTTATCTTTACTATTCAACACAGTGCTGGAAGTTCTAGCCAATACAATTAGGCAAGACAAGGAAATAAAGGGAATCCAAACAGGAGCAGAGGAGGTCAAACTCTCCCTCTTTGCTGATGACATGATCTTATACTTAGAGAACCCAAAAGACTCAACCATAAGGCTCCTAGAAGTCATCAAACAATACAGTAATGTTTCAGGATATAAAATCAATGTCCACAAGTCAGTAGCCTTCGTATACACCAATAACAGTCAAGATGAAAAGCTAATTAAGGACACAACTCCCTTCACCATAGTCTCAAAGAAAATGAAATACCTAGGAATATACCTAACGAAGGAGGTGAAGGACCTCTATAAAGAAAATTATGAAATCCTCAGAAAGGAAACAGCAAAGGATATTAACAAATGGAAGAACATACCATGCTCATGGATGGGAAGAATCAACATTGTTAAAATGTCTACACTTCCCAAAGCAATCTACCTATTCAATGCCATTCCTATCAAAATACCAACATCGTACTTTCAAGATTTGGAGAAAATGATTCTGCGTTTTGTATGGAACCAGAAAAAAAACCGTATAGCTAAGGCAGTTCTTAGTAATAAAAATAAAGCTGGGGGCATCAGAATACCAGATTTTAGTCTGTACTACAAAGCCATAGTGCTCAAGACAGCATGGTACTGGCACAAAAACAGAGACATAGACACTTGGAATCGAATTGAAAACCAAGAAATGAAACTAACATCTTACAACCACCTAATCTTCGATAAACCAAACAAGAACATACCTTGGGGGAAAGACTCCCTATTCAATAAATGGTGTTGGGAGAACTGGATGTCTACATGTAAAAGACTGAAACTGGACCCACACCTTTCCCCACTCACAAAAATTGATTCAAGATGGATAAAGGACTTAAACTTAAGGCATGAAACCATGAAAATCCTCCAACAAAGCATAGGAAAAACACTGGAAGATATTGGCCTGGGGAAAGACTTCATGAAGAAGACTGCCATGGCAATTGCAACAACAACAAAAATAAACAAATGGGACTTCATTAAACTGAAAAGCTTCTGTACAGCTAAGGAGACAACAACCAAAGCAAAGAGACAACCTACACAATGGGAAAGGATATTTGCATATTTTCAATCAGACAAAAGCTTGATAACTAGGATCTATAGAGAACTCAAATTAATCCACATGAAAAAAGCCAACAATCCCTTCTATCAATGGGCAAGAGACATGAATAGAACCTTCTCTAAAGATGACAGACGAATGGCTAACAAACACATGAAAAAATGTTCATCATCTCTATATATTAGAGAAATGCAAATCAAAACAACCCTGAGATATCATCTAACCCCAGTGAGAATGGCCCACATCACAAAATCTCAAAACTGAAGATGCTGGCGTGGATGTGGAGAGAAGGGAACCCTTTTACACTGCTGGTGGGACTGCAAACTAGTACAACCTTTCTGGAAGGAAGTATGGAGAAACCTCAAAGCACTCAAGCTAGACCTCCCATTTGATCCTGTAATCCCATTACTGGGCATCTACCCAGAAGGAAAAACAATCCTTTTATCATAAGGACACTTGTAGTAGACTGTTTATTACAGCTCAATTTACAATCGCCAAATTGTAGAAACAGCCTAAATGCCCACCAACCCAGGAATGGATTAACAAGCTGTGGTATATGTATACCATGGAATACTATTCAGCCATTAAAAAAAATGGGGACTTTACATCCTTCGTATTAACCTGGATGGAAGTGGAAGACATTATTCTTAGTAAAGCACCACAAGAATGGAGAAACATGAATCCTATGTACTCCATTTTGATATGAGGACAATTAATGACAATTAAGATTATGGGTGGGGAAGCAGAAAGAGGGAAGGAGGGAGGGGGGTGGGGCCTTGGTGTGTGTCACACTTTATGGGGGCAAGACATGATTGCAAGAGGGACTTTACCTAACAATTGCAATCAGTGTAACCTGGCTTATTGTACCCTCAATGAATCCCCAATAATAAAAAATAAAAAAAAGAGTACTTCAAACAAAGAAGAATGAACAAGCAAGCTGAAATTAAAAATTAAAAAGAAAGAAAGAAAGACAATGCAAAAATAATAAATGAAGAGTACTCAAGATTTACTATTGTAACACAGTGGGTTTCTGAAAGATGCCCCAAGATTTCTTTTTAAATCAAATCTTGGTGGTTTTCTTTTAAGATTTTCAGGAGGGAGGGCAATTAATGGATTATATTAACTCCAATGCATGTGTTTGTTCTGTCTAGTTTTCTTGAAAGTTTGGAAGATTTACTGCTTGTCTGTATTAGAGTATGGCATGAGATGGAATTCTTAGCAAAAAATTATTTTCTTAGGTGTTTCAAGTTTAATGTAACAATGGTTCATGATAATCTCAAAAGATCATAATGGCTTTCAATAATTCGCCACATGAGCAAGTTTAGGCCTTTTTTAATTTAATTTTTATTAAATCATAACTGTATGCCTGGGAAAATATAATTTTATTGTTGGGGATTCATTGAGAGTACAAAGAACTAGGTTACATTGATTGCATTTGCTAGGCAAAGTCCTTCTTATAACTGTGTTCTGCCCCCCAAAAGGTGTGTCACACACTGAGATCCCCCCACCCACTCCCCCCTTCCTTTCTCTGCTGTCCCTTTCCCCTACCCCTCACCATGTATAGGTCATTAATTGTCCTCATATCACAATTAAGTACATAGGATTCTTGCTTCTCCATTCTTGTGATGCTTTACTAAACAATGTGTTCCACTTCCATCCAGGTTAATACAAAAGATGTAAAGTTTCCATCTGTTTAATGGCTGAATAATATTTCATGGCATACATATACCACAGCTTCTTAATCCATTCCTGAGTTGGTGGGCATTTAGGCTATTTCCACATTTTGGCGATTGTAAATTGAGCTGCTGGGTAGATGCCCAGTAATGAAATTGCGGGATCAAATGGGAGGTCTAGTTTGAGTTCTTTGAGAGTTCTCCATACTTTCTTCCAAAAAGGTTATATTAGTTTGCAGTCCCACCAGCAGTGTAAAAGTGTTCCCTTCTCTCCACATCCACACCAACATCTGCAGTTTTGAGATTTTGTGATATGGACCATTCTCACTGGGGTTAGATGATATCTCAGGGTGGTTTTGGTTTGCATTTCTCTTATAATTAGGGACGATGAGCATTTTTTTCATAAGTTAGCCATTCGTCTGTCTTCTTTAGAGAAGGTTCTATTCATCTCTCCTGCCCATTGATATAATAGATTATTGGCTTTTTCCTCATTGATTAATTTGAGTTCTCTGTATGAGGAGAGAACTGCAATTGAAGCAACACCAAAAATATATTACTGGTATCTGATCAAGGTAAAAAGCTTCTGCACAGCAAAGGACACTGCAAGTAAAGCAAACAGACAGCCTCAGAATGGAAAAAGATCTTTGCAGGTTATGATTCCAACAAAGGTCTGATAGCTAGAATCTACAGAGAACCCAAATTAATAAGAAAAGAAAAAACAACGCCATTTCATTGTTAGCAAGAGACTAAGTTTGGGCTTTTAAACTTTCTTCCTGCTTCTAATTCTTTGCAGAACCATCTTCTCAATGATATTTCAGATGCATTCCTGTACGAAAAATTTCACTGGCTTCCTTTTGCCGGCTGCATAAAATGCAAACACCCGAAAAGAGCACCCAAAGGGCCTCCACACTATAGTACAGAGCATTGCTTTTGCAAAAATAAACCTTCCCTACTTCACACAATAAGGCTTGACGTTTGCGTGTATGTACACAGAGTCCTATCACACAACACACATTCAGAAAGAGAGAGAGCTAAAACATTTTCACTCATAACACGTTCCAGGAATCTATGTGGTTTAATTTTCCAAAGAAGCCATGTTTGAGTACACATCATATTCTAAACTAAGAAAAGTGTACAAAACAAAGTACAGATGTGCCCACAGTAATAGTGGAGAAAATAAAACTGTAAATATACACCTTAGGACTCTCAGATATAATCAAAGTATCCTTCAAGCCAAGTGAGAAATAATATGAAATACTGTAATTGTAGATACTTGGGAACTGAAGCTTACAGAGTAAATAAGACTACACTATGATATTTTATCTAAAATTAATGTGCAAGCTAAAACAAACACTAATTTTCCCATTAATAATGATCACAGTTGTATCCTAAAAATTTAGAAATTTTAGCTAAAATTTGGAATGCTCACATCTTTCAAAGAAAGAGCTGTCCAAAGAAAATTAAACAAATGTCTTTTTTCTTTTTTTTTTTTGCCATTTTTGGCCAGGGCCAGGTTTGAACCTGCCACCTCCAATATGTGGGGCTGGTGCCCTACTCCTTTGAGCCACAGGCACCACCCACAAATGTCTTTTTTTATAATAAATTTCCTCGCAGTGAGAAGGTATTCAAATTCATTCTGTTTTCTGTGAAATATTCCCAGGCAGATACATTAACAGTTTTTATAGTTATGTTGTTCTTCTACTAACAGATACTTTCTTTAATTTTTTTTTTTAAGAGACGGAATCTTACTATATTGCCCAGGCTAGTCTCAAATTCCCAGCCTCAATCAATCCTCCTTCCTCAACCTTCCAAAGTGCTGAGATTACAGGCATGGGCCACCAAGCCCAGTTGGAAAAATACATTTTTAAAAAGAAGGTCCATTACAACATTTTCCCATTTCACTTTCTCTCTCTTAGTTTAGTGAAAGCTGGTAGCAAACTAAAGAAAAACCACACAGAAAAAAACGTGTTTCATTCACTTAACATTTTCTTCACACCAGAGATGGGTATTTATCTTTAGAGAGTCACGTTTTCAATTCTTCATTAGTATAGACAGTTTAAAAATTATTATAAACCATCTCAGATATTGTAAGGAAAGCTCGAAATGACATGTCTTGGTGTGACATGGTTGAAAAGGGAAGCATAAGAATTTAGAATCTCATTAGGTAAGAGTTACAAAAAAATAAGCATGTTGGAGTTGAAAGACACAGGATTCAACCCTTTTGAAGCAATCTGGCTTCAACCTCAGGTCCTTTTGTTCTATCCTTCTTTCTCCTTTGCACATTTTGCGTATCAATCAAAGGAATTCAAGGATGAGACAGTAAAATGAGTAAACCACTTGGAAAAACTATTTGGCAGTATCAACTAAAACTGAACTTATACATAATTTATATTTATGTATATAAATATAATTCCACTTTTAACAACACACTTGACTCAAATATACATGTGAGGTATATACCTGACAATTAAGTTTGTGACGTTATCCTAGAAAAAGTGCTACATTCCTCATTGCTGAATAGCACTACGGTTACCTTCAAAGCACTCTGCTTGAGAAGCCATGCACCAATGCCAGTGCCTAATTCACCCTTCAGAGCAATTTTGGAACTCTTGTTCTAGAATAACCATCAGAGCTAATGTGACATGGTACACAAAAACACACAACATTCCCGCTGATGTCTGGTAGTTGTCTTGCTGAGTGGTTTTTATTATTGTTGTTGTCATGTGTTTTTGCTGTGCGTATGATAAGAACTCTGATGGTCAGTTCAGAAAAAAAGAGTTCCAAAATTGCCTTGAAGTGTGAATTAGGCACTAGAATCAGTCCATAGCTTCCCAAGGGGAGTACTTTGAAGGTGACCATAGTGGGATTCAGCAATAAGGAATGTAGCGCTTTTTTCTAGGATGCCTTCTCCAACTTAATTGTCAGACCTTATATATCTATTCACTAAAGACATGCCCTAGCTTTTTATAGAAGCACTATTTAATGTAGCCAGAAAAAGAGAAATACCCCAATGCCATCAATAGTGGAATTAAGAATGTATATTTTCACATTATTCAGAAATGAGAATGAATAATCAATAACTACGTGCAATATGATGGCTCTCATTGACATAATGTTGAATGAAAGAAGTCAGAAACAGAAGAGTACATAGTGTATGATGTCATTGATGTGATCACAATGTGGTCAACAGTGCAAAGCCAGCCAATAGCCTATACTGTTAGAAGTCAATATCAGGGTCATCTTTAGTGGAGAAAGGGGTGAGAGATTAAAACAGAACGTGAAAGGGCTTAAATGGTGCTGATAATGTAGTTTCTTGATCCAAGGCTGGTTGCACAGACATTTTCAGTAGCCAAAGGTTTGTTGATTTTTATATTAATGAGATATGTTCTTTTCTAAAAGTATATTTTACTTCGAGAAAGTTGTTTAAAAGGGGATCCAGAAAACCAAAAGCCCCTTTCTCATACCACAGAGTAATCATAACTTTTTAAAGATTTTAAAGTTTCCTGAGTATTTCAGTAAGTACCAAGTTGAAATATTATTCAAATATTATCCAAATATTCCATCCAGCTGAGTTGGGGGATTCTGGTTTTGTTTTGTTTTGAGTATTTTTAAGTAAAAACTATGAGAAAACTGGAAATGAAAGTAAGTTAATATATCAGACACACTCCGTACTAAGTAGTTTAAGGATCACCTTTAACATAGTTCCCATGAAAGAAAATATTTACAAAATACTACTCCAGTTTTTTTATCACATCTAATTTTTATACATTAGAAACTGATAGAGAATTAAAATTCGTGGAGAATTTCAAAAGGTCAATAAAGTGACAGCTTGTCTTCCTCTGGAAATATGCTGTGGCTTCATCACCAGGAAAATATGTTTCTCCACCCTCACCATCACTTCCCCTAAATTGTTTTTCTTTAACAAGTGAAATGTGGAGAAAAAAAACATTTGTACCAACTATTCTGCCATTGTGACGTTACTGTAAACTATACTTCCCCAGGACTTAGACATGAAGACACTGTAATGATAACAGCTGGACGCTTGGAAGATGTTAGAAAGTGACCATGCTGATACTTTAAATCTGGACTCTCTTTGGATTGTAAATAGCATATTTCTGAGATCACGTTATCTTCTTCAGGAGTTAAATACGCAATCGCTTCACTCAGAAAGTTCCACAGGGATAAGATATAGAATAAACCATAAATAAATATTCAAAGAAAAGAGTGTGTTGAATGTGTCTGGTTCCTCTGACTGAAAAAAATGGTTCTTTTTAAATACTCAGACTTAGACAAAAACTCAGGGTTCTTTTTACATGGGGAATAAATGCAAAAAAATCTCTTTTGAATCACCTTTTCTCTTTAAATGCTCCTTTTCATTCACTCCTAGAGCATCCGAAGACACAGGACGGTCTGGTCTTACAGGTCATTATCTGTAGTCCTTTAAATATCTTTATTTCAGCAAATGATCTCTTTGCCACTTACAAGCACATAGGACTCAAGTATATAAATGAGCATCTACCTGATGGATACCACACTCCTGAGAACATATTCCTCTTAACTTCACAGATACTGAGAGAGTTAAGATTTGAAGAGAGTATTTAGGTTTGGATTAAAGCCTTCATTATACACTCAAATTAAGAGACTTGGCTCACGGCACACAACTAATTAAAGCTTAAGCTAAGGCTGGAATCCAGGATTGTTAGTTCATGATCTCTTATACTATATCAAGATACTTTTTTTTTGGAAACAGAGTCTCACTCTGTTCCCTTGGGTAGAGTGCTGTAGCATCATAGCTTACAGCAACCTCAAACTCTTGTGCTTGAGCAATCCTCTTACTTCAGCCTCCTGAGTAGCTGAGACTACATGCTCCCACCATGACACCCAGCTAGTTTTTCTCTTTTTCTAGTTGAGACAGGATCTCCCTCTTGCTCGGGCTGGTCTTAAACTCCCAAGCTCAGACAACCCACCTCCTCAGCCTCCCAGAATGCTAGGAGCCACTGAGCCTGGCCTATCAAGATACTGTCAAATCATGATACAGTCAAGTTACATGAATGAATAACACTAGTTTTGTGGGTTATGCCTTGCTACCCAAGCAGTGCCAACTGCTATAAACCACAGGGTAAAATAAAACTATGAACTGGACATTTTTCAAGGAGATGCATGATCTGACAAAGATGACTGACACTTCCACCAACTCACACAGTTGCTGTAACACATAATGAACACAAGAAGGTAATATAAGGGAAGAAAAACGAGAGCATTCATTTCCACGTGCATGCTCACATATCCTCACATGCCCTAACTTATTCCATCCTGAAAAACCACCTATAAGCTAAAAATAAAGGTCAGTTTTCTCCCACTTACCTCTTTGCTTTTTTTGATTGTGTCATCGGATGTACCGAAGCTTTTTAATTTGGGTACCACCTGTTTATTTTTGTTGTTGCTGTGATTACTTTGAGGTCTTCTTTATGAATTCCCTGATAGGCTGATATCTACAAGAGTTTTCCAACATTTTCATCTCGAATTTTTATAGTTTCCTGCTTTAGGTTTAAGTCTTTATCTCTCTTTCATTAATTTTTGTGAGTAGTGCCATTAAAAAAAAAATGGTAATCTAGTATCTTTTGTGACAACCTAGATGGAACTGGAAACCATTCTTCCAAGAGAAAATCACAAGAATGGAAAAACAAACACTACAAACACTTATACTCAATACCAAACTGGAACTAATTGATCAATACTTAAGCACACATTTGGAAGTAAATTTCAATAAAAATGAAGCTAGGAAAACAGATAAAATCACACCTATCAGGTACAATGCACACTACCTGTGTGAAGGGCACACTTACAACTTTGACTCAATCTATACAAAAGTATGTAAACAAAATGTGTAGTTCCCAATATTCTGAAATTTAAAAAATAAATAAATTTTTTTAAAAGGTCAAGAAAGATCTACAACAGCTTCCCAGTTTCATCAGAGAGAAATGAAAAAATCAAGTTCACCAGAGATGGATTTTTTCAAGGACCTAAAGAGCCAGTAAGAAATTTTCATTCATTCTTTCTTTCACTCAACATCTCTTTCTCATGGCTGCCATGTCTAAGTATGGTGCCAGTCAGTGAAGCTGCCCAGGTGAAATACACATGTCTCCGGCCTCGGGATGCTAGAGTTAATTGGGAAGAAAAGAGTGCCAAAGAAGTTTGGAAAGTGCCATGGTAGAATATGGCAGCTGAGAAAAAGCATTTACAAAGGGTAGAGTATGGCAATAGAGAGAAAGGTTTTACAAAGGATGGAGGTTGTGGGATGTGTGGAAGCAGAGGGCAGAAGAGAATTATGGAAAGAGCTAGTGCTAAGGTCTTCCCAAGAGACAACAGTAAAAATAGGAGAAATTATATCATTTTCTTCTCTGGGGGACTTTACAGTTTTACTAATTTAGTGGTTTTCGAAGTTTGGTTTCAAGGCTAAAAGCATCAGCATCACCTGAGAACTTGTTAGAAATGCAAATTCTCAGGCCATTCCATGAACTACTGAATCAGAAACCCTTAGGATGGGGCCCAGCACTTTGGGTTGTAACAAGCCGTCAGGTAACTCTGCTGTGCACCTATGTTTGCAAACTGTTGTACAAAGTAACACAAGGCAAAGTTGGAAGAAGGAAAGCCCTGTGTCCGCACAGTTAAGGGCAGATCTGATGGCGACAACTCCAGTCTGGTAATTTTTCATGTGAATATGCCAATCTGGAAGATAACCTTTTGTCAGACGTGTCCTCATTTATGTTTCAGAAAGTATAGTTTTCTGCCGGAGATGGTGGGTTCAAACCCAGCCCCGGCCAAAAATCACACACACACAAAAAAGAAAGTATAGTTTTTTATGTGTGGAGGCCCAGGGACCTCAGGATTTACTAAGAGAAGCCCTACTGACAACGGATATTTCTGAAGTGAATGTTTTCCCGTTTTACCTGGAGTCAAGTGTCTTAGATGGGGATCAATGCAGATCAGAACAGAGAGAGCACAGGAGGGTGTCATGAAACAAACATGAGAGATTTCAAAGAGGGACTCACAGGGACTGCACCATTGACTTTTTTCTCAAGCTACATGGTCTCTGACGTCCTCTGTCTACTTCTTTCTTCACATCTTCTCTATAGAAAAGGTTTTCTACTTCATTGTATCTACAGTTTGCCATATATCATCCTTGAACCCCACTCTACAACTGTAGAGCTCACAGATCTGGTTTGTCTACCCTCATACAGTGAGGACAGATTTTATGCCTCCTGGTTCAAATTCTTTGATTGTCCCAGTTTAGCTCCATAGTTGACTTAGCTGTGGGTATTAACAAAGCAGACAAGGCAAAAGAATGAAAGGCTGAGAAAAAGAGTTATGGCTGTGACAAGGAGACAATGCCCAGAAAACCTAATACAGTAAAATTTGCGCCTTTAAGCCCTGAGAATTCCAGGGCATCCTTTATTTCTGTAAATTCCCAACAGTATGAAACTCATAGAAAAAAAATGCAACAAGTTTTAAAATAAGTTGATTGCAAATTTTTAAATCATAATTATATAGGCACACCACCTCTCGGAAAAATAAATTCTAAGATTTTTATCCTAAGGGGGAAAAAAAATTAAGATGTGCCCAATAACTAATAAGCAAAAACAAATTCTTTTTATCGTATTGTTTTTCATAGGAAATTTTTAAAAGGAAATTATGTATATGGAAACAAGGAGTTTTTAATCAATGAAAGTCATTTTCACTAATTTTTTGTCTACCTCCCTCCAAAAATAATCCATCAAGATCTATCTTCGGTGAACTTTTTTTCCTTCATGAAACAAATCCGTAAGCCATAACATTGTTTTAACACTGGCATAAGGAAATTGCAAACAGATGGCCTCCCACATTCTGTTTTTCTTGTCTGGGTTACAGTCACCATGATGATCCAGCCACAGCTGCTAGATGATCTCTTCCAGCTGCAGATGGGATCCACTCCTACTGGTCCCTAATTGAATTTAGTTGCTTCCCTTCTCTCCTCCTCTCACAGAGGCTTTGCAATCTTAAAGTCCCAGTTTGGGTCTACACCAGTACAAGGGCAAAAAAGTCCATCTTGCAGGCTTTAAAGTTCAAGTAGAACAAATATAGTCATTCTAGTCAGTAATTTAATATAATTTTCATAATAATGGCTAAATATCTATAGCTCTTGACTTGCTATGAAAGTCTTAAGGCTCCACGTCTTCTGAGTAGGAACTGAAATGCTAAAGAGACAGAATTAATGGGATTTTTCCTTTCTTTAAATACAAGAAAGATTTTGTGTCCACAAAAGATCACCAAATTTCACTGTTAGAGCACAAATAGCTAGAATTAATAGTGCTATCCCTTACGCAGAATCTTCTCCTCTCTTATTAGAGTGCATGTGAAGAGGACATGAAATTGGAGTGGTATGATAACATTGCTAAGAAAGATGTAACCTTGAAATTTTGTGACTGTAAAGTTAGGACTTCAACTGGAGACACGGGGAGTACAAAGCTGAAGGAGTTTGTTAAGACTAGGCTACAAAGTCCATAAAGGTCAGAGCAATTTACCTCACACCCATTTGATGACTGCAATTTTTTAACAGCCCCAAAGTTATCACATTGGCTGCAGTCTGTGTAACACGGACATGTGAAGACAGTGTGACTGGTAGGACTGAAGATTGCCAGTACAATAAAACCTGCACCCACTCCTAAGAAAGATGAGAAGCGGTGCCAAGAACATCGTCTGCCCCATGGCCATAGGGATGGCAAATGAATGGATTTTATTTGTGTGCCTACTTAGCTCACTGCATCTTTGACTTCACTCACTGCTCCTCAGTTTCTTCATCTGTAAAATGAGAAACTTCAAAAGAGACAATAAATAAAAATTTGGAGCCCCTCCGGCTGAAGGGGACAGGACAGAAACAGGATTCTATTACTCACACTTCCTTTGGTTTCCTCCATTTCTTTCTTATACCCAAACTTGGCCATAAATAACCCTTGGAAGAACCTGAGGCTTTATAGAACAGAGCAACAACAAACAGGCTATGCAATTTCTAAGGCCCCTCCCTGCTGTAACATCCTTCACTTCTATATGCTGTGACTTGTTCATAAAAATAGGTACTGATTACCCAGTTCAATACACCAGCACCCAGCACATAGCAGGTGTTCCATAAATGTTGAGTAAATTGAATTTCAAATAGTATCTGTTTGCCCAAAGACACAATAAAACTTTCAGAAGAGCAAATATTTGTAGGTTCTAGATTACTCATTTTTCATCAATTAGAAATAGAACAAAATTATAAACAAATTTTTTTAATGAGGGCACCTCTGAATTTCAATGTTTGATTTTTTTGCCTCCTGTCTTTATTAATAGTCCTCACTTATATCTCACAGTTATTGTTTTCTGATTATTCCTTAACTCACAGAATATATATTGCTTTTTGCCCTGTGGCAGAATGTAAAGTGGCCTTTCTCTTTTGGATTCACTCTGAGTTGGGTTCTAATCTCAGCTCTAACATTTACTATCTTTAAGACTTTGAGCAAAATTTTCGCTTTTATAATTTGCTCATTAAAAAAACTGGAATAGGGAAATAGGGAACACGAAAAGAATTGGTTCTGAGGATTATATGAGATACTGTACCAAGCACAACAACTGGAAACCAATAAGCATTCCATAAAGGACAATTATAATAATTATTTTTTTAATTGATCCAAAAGTAAGGAACAGGTAATATAGCATATCCCAGAAGACTACTCCTCTTTTTAATTAAACTAAAATCTATTAAGGTATCACGAGGGAGATTCATTCAAGAGGACAAGGAAAAGATAGCTGGTTCAATATCAGAAAAGAGACCTGGGATGTGGGAGCATCTGTGTGACCAGGACTGGTTGATGCAAGGTTAGATTTTACTTAAGAACCCCTTTCTTGCCTTCCAGATAATTACATGCTCTCCAGCCAGATAAAGTCTTTTTTATAGTCCTCTTTCTTTTTCAGAGTCTTATTCTACCTTTGAAGAGGAAAGAAAATATTCATTTTAGAATATACTCAGAAAGCACCTCACAAATTATCTAGCCCACCATGGAAAATTCTTACCAAAGTTTTAGCATATAGCTTTTTTTTAGCTGTGGCACCTCTCCAAAGGGTTATGAAGTGACTATGTGACCTGGTGCACAGTGGCTGGAGCCTATAATCCTAGCACTCTGGGAGGCCCTGGCAAGGGGATAGCTTGAGCTCAGGAGTTCGGGATCAGCCCAAGTAAAAGCAAGACTCTATCTCTACTAAAAATAGAAAAAACTAGCCAGGTATAATGGTACATGCTTATAGTCCCAGCTACTTGGGAGGCTGAGGCAAGAGGATTGAGTGATCCCAAGAGTCTCAGGTTGCTGTGAGCTATGGCACCATGGCACTCTATGGAGGGCACAGAGTGAGAGAGTGAGACAGTTTCAAAAAAAAAAAAGTAGAATGAAATGAATATCTATTTTTTTTTTGTCTTCCCAATATTATCCTGCTTCTGGAATTAATACAGGCTATCAAAACTTCTCTTTACCCCAAATGCAGTCATGTGGTTACAAAGGAAGCTACTATGTCCTTCCATAACCTCACCCATGGACGCAGCTGAATTGTACAGTGTGCTCTAAAGCAAGTTTATCGGTGTGAGAACTTCTGAATGTGAAATGCTAAGAATTGAGGCCATTTGGGTTTGGTGACTGTAACTGTTAGATGTAAGGTTCATAAACTTCCAGCAGCCATTCTTCCCTTTGAACTGGAGAAGGGGAAGTGGAGCTCTGCAAAGGCAGAATCCTCAGATGTGCTTGGGGAGTGAGGACGGAGACAAAGGGAACTGGGACTGCATCTAAGGCCCTGCTCTTGAAGCAAAGAGGGTCCCCAGGGTTCTCCCAGTCAGTTGGGTTACAATTTACTAAAAAGACTAAGGAATATAGGGCAATAATATATGGATTAGGAGGTGCAGATGAGAAATTTCTCTAGGAATAAATCTCTAAGTAGAAATAAGCATAACCCCGGAAAGATCTTTCTGTGCTCAACGTGTCATTGTGCCAGTGCTCTCTACTCTGCCTTCTTGAAGTAGGCTGACCACATGACCCACTTTGACCCAGAAAGTCCCAGTTCATGTACTTTTTCCAGCATACTGCCCAGTTAACTTCCTTTTAGTGTTGAAACTACCCTAATTTGGGCAATAAAGACCAAATGCCACCCAACTCACAAGACTAGATGTGCCTCTGCCATTCCCCTCTCCTGACCTGTGGCTGCCCCTAATTCTACGGCTTCTGCTTCTAATTCTGCTGATTTCACTCTTTGTTGCCATGTACAGTTCTTGGCAGAGCACTTATAAGAGCATCCACTGTTAGGAAATATGGAGCACATAAGAAAACTAGAAAATAAGGTAACACAACAAAAGCACATTGATTTGAATACTCTAAGCTCTCAATAATTAATAGTTATTATACTGCATAATAGGACATGAAGGCCTTTCTATAGACATGAAGGAGATAGTTCATCAAAAGTTAAAAAGTATAAAAATTATAATCTACCAACTTACCACTTAATAAAAAGGAAATATTCCTTTATGCTAGCAATCAGAAGCAATTACTAAGAATTCTTCCTGAAAAGTCATTTATCTAATAATCACAACAGAATTTTTCATCTTTCTGATTCTGGTGCTTTATTAAGGCAAGGGCAAGAATGTTATTGTGGATAAAGTAAAAAACAGAAATAGTTTCTGGAATATTGCCATGCTTTCTTTTTTTTAATGTTGATAAATGAATGATAAACAAAGGTACACAAATTGACATATGCAAAGTTCCTCTCTTAACACAGTCAAAAGGAAGACTACTTTTAAAAAACTATTTTAAACAGGCAAAATTACCAGAAAGGAAGAAAGGAAAGTACAGAAGACACAGGAGGATCATTACATCATGATGGATGATAACAAACATTCTATAAGCTTCCAGAGTGATAAAAAGAAAAATAATTATTTTACCTGTGTTATTGAGTTATATTTTATCAGATCCCTTGCCCTTCTCCCAAGTACTTCCCCGTCGCACACATTAAGATCCTGAGTCATTTCAAAACATGGCAGGAGGTGGAATATGATATTAACAATAAATAAAAATACCCGGGATTTCTACTTCAATTTTCCTCCCAAGAACACCAGGTAACCTTTATTTTTTCACAACATCCCATGAAGAAAGATAAGATGGGCATAACAACTCCTATTATATGGTTAGAGGAGGGATGTAATGAAAGCCTAATAAACAACCTTCTATCATGGCAGTTGAACTAGGATTATAATCCTGGTCTTTTTTGTTATATCTTAGTAAAAAAGAAAAGGAGGGATGAAAGGTAAATATCACTGATAAAGTGGATAATGCATATTGCTCATTCATGCGTTATAAAGTGATTTATGGGAATGCTTGAATACTGGCTCATTTATGTATTATAAAGTGATTCATAAGAATGCTTTAATATGGTGATAAAACATGGCACACTCCAATTCCCATTTTATAAGTGTAATTCATGCATGTAGGTATAATTTATATGCATATAAGTTTATCATATAATTTACACATAAAGTAGAATCCTATTGTACATATTGTCTTATAGCCTACTCATTTGGGGGTAACAACATACGATAAACAGTAGTCCTATGTACATCAACATTTGTGATGGCTGCAATGCAATCCATTTATAGATGCAATTTATTTTTGAAAAATATTTTTTCAAAGGTATAGTGAATATCCTTCTTTAAAAAACACAGAAAGAAGCCCCTCACGAAAATGTAGATTGATCCCTTCAAAAAATAATTAGTAGGCACCGGTAGTGTGACAGACACTGAGTGGACTCTCCCTGGAAGACAGAACCATCACACACAAGCACCAAAACCTTAGGGAGGGGATGATGCACAAGCCAGCAATTACCATAGTATGGAGCTAGCCACTCTCATAAACTGAGGTGAGTTTTTTTTTTTAAGTTAATTTGAGTAAATATATCAAAAATCCTGGCCAGGAGCAGTGCCTATAAGACTAACATCCTGGAAGCCCGAGGCAAGAAGATTGTTTGAAACAAAGAATTCAAGATGAACCTGAGCAATATGGCAAAACCTTATCTCAACCAAAAATAAAATTTAAAAATAAAAAAATTAGCCAAGTATGCTAAGGCATACCTATAGGCCCAACTACTCAAGAAGCTGAGGCAGGAGGATTAGCCCAGGAGTTTGAAGTTGCAGTGAGCTATGATGATGCCACTGCACTCTAGCCTGGGTAATACAGCAGGACTCTGTAACAAAAAAAAAGTCCTAAAATTGTAAATATCTCTTGTCTAAATATCTCTCTTACTCATAATCTATCTTTAGGATATCCTGGGACAAGATACAAAGAGATGCTTGTACAAGGATATTTATTATAGTAAGTTAAATAAAGCAGAGCAAACTAAATACCCATGAAAAGAGAACAGTTCTAATGAATTAGAACATACTCAAAGTGAATACACTGAAGCCTCAAAAATGATGATGCAGATTATGGAATAATATTCTAGTTGTTTGAGCACGATTTAAAAAATAGGCTACGTGAACATTTGTGTACATGCATGCATTAGAAAGATAAAATCTAAAATACCAGTAGTGGTTTTCTCTAGGGTATGAAGTTGTTGGAAACTTTTTTCCTTTATGTTCATGGGATTTTTCTGATTTATATATAATGAACACAGAACACTTACCCAAAATAGAAGTTAACATTGAACAATTCTAATAGAATGTGCCACCTGCTATTATAAAAAGATAAATATGGTCTAAAAGCTCTTAATTTAGCCTAATACTGAGAAAGGGGATGACCTCCCAAGTCAGTGACACTTAAACTGAATCTCCCAGATATAGCAGGTATCCAGTAAAAGAAAAGGGAGCGAGCCTGCCAGGATGAGAGACAGCCTGTGCAAAGCCTTGGAGGCCCGCATAGCATGGCCCAATCAAAACAGTACGCGCAGTTCACATGCTGCAGAGAGGCAGATTAAAACAAAAACCAAAAGTGTCTAGATTTTTAGTGAGTTCAATTTTTACCTAAGCTTAAGTAGTCTCAGAGAAATGATGACGACTAAAGCCAGACAGTCTCATCCCAAGGAATGAATAGGTGAGAAAGTGTTGATTGAGGTAAACATGAATTGAGAAGTGCTGGTAAAGGATGAAGAGACAGAGGGATGACTAGACCAGGGGTCCTCAGACTTTTTAAACAGTGGGCCAGTTCACAGTCCCTCAGACCATTGGAGGGCCAGACTATAGTTTAAAAAAAAAAAAAACTATGAACAAATTCCTATGCACACTGCACATATCTTATTTTGAAGTAAAAAAACAAAATGGGAACAAATACAATATTTAAAATGAAGCACAAGTAAAGTTAAATCAACAAACTTACCAGTATTTCAATGGGAACTATGGGCCTGCTTTTGGCTAATGAGATGGTCAATGTCCAGTTCCATATCTGTCACTGCTAGTCGTAACAAGTGATGCAAGTGTGCATCAGTTAGTGTAGATCTGGTTGGAGATTTCAGATGTTTCATTCAGGAAAAATTCTGTTCAAAGACATAAGTGCTGCCAAAGATGGTTGCCATTTTGAGTGCATGGTTCCCGATATTAGGATATGTCTCAGAGGGGAGAGATGCATAGAAATTAGGAAGGCTGCTTGACTTAAATGCATCTTTCAGAGAGTCACAATAGTGCAGTTTAGCCAGTTCCACTTGGTAAATTGTATCCACGTGTTCAATGTCAATAGAAAATGGGTTACGGAAAAGCTGTATGCCCTGTTCATGGAGATGAAGGTCTTTTAATCTAAATTGGGAGATTAAAGATGGCAGCCGAGTAACAGCTTCCCTGCAACTTGGGGAGACAAGACTCCAGGCATCTCTGGCCGGTGGGATCTGCCTATAATCATCCCTTTGAGGATACAGGGAGCCAGCAAGGGACTTCTGGACCCCAAGAGGAGGACAAAAACAGTGGAAAACTGGCAAGTGGTTGCATGTGTTCCATTGACCTAATCAAGCTGGCAACCGTTAAGTACAAGCAGCAGTGAGATTGCAAACCGAAAAGGCCTTACCTGTGAACTGTTTCGGTGTTCTCGGACTTGGCACTCAGTTGAACTGCCTTGGAGAGAGCTTGGAGAATTTTGGGCCCCAGACTGAGCCACTGAGCTGGGTGCAGGAAGCCATTGTGAAAGAACTGCCCCGGCAAGCTCCGCCCTAAGGGTCTCAGAGCAAGGATTGGGCGGGTCAAAGTAACCTACTGACTGAGCAGCCTAAAGGCGGCAACTGAGCTGCCTTACAGCCTTAATACTTAGGGGCAGAGTGAGACGGTTTTGGCACACTGGAGCCTTGGGCTGCTGCCCGGGGTAGAGTGCCGTGATGTCACAGCTCATAGCAACCTCAAACTCCTGGGTTTGGCGCCTCCCAGACCTCCATAAGAGCTGTGCAGTGACCCCCGACTGGTGAACCACACCCACTGGGCCTCCATATTCCCTGACCAGGAACTGCAGGAGCCATGTAACCCTGCATCCTCCCTCCTGTGTCCTCCCAGGTTCCACACTAGCCCATTCATCTGGACAGGGACTCTGGTAGCTGCGTGCCATTTGGAGCCCTCCCTGCCTCTGTGCAGAGCTCTTCTTCTGGCCAGAGACTGCTGGAGCCTTGGGCTCTCTGTGCCAAAGTCACTGGGCACCTGGCACTCCCAGAACCATGCGCACCCCCCCCAGTCCTGTTGCTGGATCCGGGTATGTCACAAACCGGAGCTGCTTCCACAACCAGAACTCCCTAGCTAGAGCAGCCCCAGAGGAACTAAACAGGGTCACTCCCTACAAAGATCCAGCAACAAAAGAGTGATCCCACTGGGGTCAAATCTTGGAGAGACACCTCCCCAACTCTGAGGACAGACAGAGGCAATGGTGAAAAACAATCATGAGGTGAAATCAACAGAAAAACTCTGGCAATATGAATAATCAGAGTAGATCAACTCCCCCAAGGATCAATGGGGCAGAAACAGCACAAGACCCCATGCACAAACAAATAGCTGAGATGTCAGAAATTGAATTCAGGATCTGGATAGCAAATAAGATTGACTTAGAATTCCAAAAGTTATCTCAAGAATTCAATGGATCCAAAGACCAAATGACCAAAGATTTTGACACATTGAGACAAGAAGTTGCATCCCTCAAAGATCTGAGAAACACAGTAGAATCCCTCAGTAACAGAATGGAGCAAGTAGAAGAAAGGATTTCTGACATTGAAGACAAAGCTTTCGAACGCTCCCAAACCCTCAAAGAAGAAGAGAAATGGAGAACAAAAACAGATCACTCTCTCAGAGAGCTCTCGGATAATTTGAAGAAAACCAATATTCGTCTTATAGGGATCCCGGAAAGTGATGAAGTGGCTTCACAAGGCACAGAGTCTCTTCTCCATGAGATTATGAAGAAGAACATTCCAGACATGCCAAGAGATTCCGAAATTCAGATAGCAGACAGTTTCAGAACTCCAGCACGACTCAACCCAAATAAGACATCCCCCAGACACATCATAATCAATTTCACTAAAGTTAATATGAAGGAGAAAATTCTGAAAGCTGCCAGACGAAAGAAAACCATTACCTACAAGGGGAAGAATATCAGAATAACTGCAGATCTCTCTGCTGAAACCTTTCAAGCTAGAAGAGGATGGTCATCAACTTTTAATCTCCTAAAACAAAATAACTTTCAACCCAGGATCCTGTACCCAGCTAAACTGAGCTTCATTTATGACAGAGAAATTAAATACGTCAACAACATTCACATGTTGAAGAAATTTGCCACAACTAAACCAGCTCTCCAGGACATTCTTAAACCTATCCTCCATAAAGACCAGCATAATTCTCCACCACAAAAGTAAACACACCCAAAAAATTTTTGATCAAATTTCAACTTCCACAGTCGCAAAAGGATTAAAAATGTCCACCGGCTCTCGAAAGGCTTATCAGTACTCTCAATTAATGTAAATGGTTTAAATTATCCTCTAAAAAGGCATAGGTTGACGGACTGGCACAAAAACTCAAGCCAGATATCTGCTGCATCCAAGAATCGCATCTTACATTAAAAGACAGATATAGACTCAAGGTGAAGGGATGGTCATCTATATTCCAGGCAAATGGAAAGCAGAAAAAAGCAGGCATTGCAATCCTGTTCACAGACGCAATAGGCTTTAAACCAACCAAAATAATTAAGGATGAGGATAGACACTTCATATTTGTTAAAGGTAATACTCAATCTGATGAGATCTCAATTATTAATATTTATGCACCCAACCACAACACACCTCAACTCTAACACACATGAGCAACTCGATTTCCTCCACTTCCATAGTAGTTGGAGATTTTAACACCCCTTTAGCAGTCCTGGGTAGATCCTCCAAAAAGAAGCTAAGCAAAGAAATTTTAGATTTAAACTCAACCATTCAACATCTGGACTTAACAGACATCTACAGAACATTTCATCTCAAAAAAGCTGAATACACATTCTTCTCATCAGCCCACAGAACATACTCCAAAATTGACCACATCCTAGGCCACAAATGTAACCTCAACAAATGTAAAAAAATAAATAAATTATTCCTTGCATCTTCTCAGACCATCATGGAATAAAAGTTGAACTCAATAACAACAGGAACCTGCATACCCATACAAAAACATGGGAGCTAAACAACCTTATGCTGAAGGATACATGGGTTATAGACGAGATTAAGAAGGAAATCGCCATATTTTTGGAACAAAACAACAATCAAGACACGAACTACCAGAACCTCTGGGATACTGCAAAGGCAGTCCTAAGAGGGAAATTTATAGCACTGCAAGCCTTCCTCAAGAAAACGGAAAGAGAGGAAGTGAATAACTTAATGGAACATCTCAAGCAACTGGAGAAAGAAGAACACTTCAACCCCAAACGCAGCAGAAGAAAAGAAATAATCAAAAACAGAGCAGAATTAAATGAAATTCAAAACAAAAGAATTATACAACAGATCAATAAATCCAAAAGCTGGTTTTTTGAAAAGATCAATAAAATAGATAAACCTTTGGCCAACCTAACCAGGAAAAAAAGAGTAAAATCTCCAATTTCATCAATCAGAAATGGTAATGATGAAATAACAACAGACCCCTCAGAAATTCAAAAAATCCTTAACGAATACTACAAGAAACTCTACTCTCACAAATATGAAAATCTGAAAGAAATCGACCAATACCTGGAAGCACGCCACCGACCAAGACTTAGCCAGAACGAAGTGGAAATGTTGAACAGGCCTATACCAAGTTCTGAAATAGCATCAACTATACAAAATCTCCTTAAAAAGAAAAGCCCAGGACCAGATGGCTATACGTCAGAATTCTACCAAACATTTAAAGAACTAGTACCTATACTACTAAACCTCTTCCAAAATATAGAAAAAGAAGGAATTTTACCCAGCACATTCTACAAAGCAAACATCACCTTAATCCCCAAACCAGGGAAAGACCCAACAAGAAAAGAAAATTATAGACCAATATCACTAATGAAGATAGATGCTAAAATACTCAATAAGATCCTAACAAACAGAATCCAACAATGTATCAAAAAAATTATAAACCATGACCAAGTCGGATTTATCCCAGGGTCTCAAAACTGGTTCAATATACGTAAATCTATAAATGTAATTCAACACATAAACAAACTTAAAAATAAAGACCATATGATTCTTTCAATTGATGCTGAAAAGCTTTTGATAATATCCAGCATCCCTTCATGATCAGAGCACTTAAGAAAATTGGTATAGAAGGGACATTTCTTAAACTAACAGAGGCCATCTACAGCAAACCCACAGCCAATATCGTATTGAATGAAGTTAAATTGAAATCATTTCCACTTAGATCAGGAACCAGGCAAGGTTGCCCATTGTCTCCATTGCTCTTTAACATTGTAATGGAAGTTTTAGCCATTGCAATTAGGGAAGAAAAGGCAATCAAGGATATCCACATAGGGTCAGAAGACATCAAACTTTCACTCTTCGCAGATGATATGATCGTATATCTGGAAAACACTAGGGATTCTACTACAAAACTTTTAGAAGTGATCAAGGAATATAGCAATGTCTCAGGATACAAAATCAACGCCCATAAATCTGTAGCCTTTATATATACCAACAATAACCAAGCCGAACAAACAGTCAAGGACTCTATTCCTTTCACAGTAGTGCCAAAGAAGATGAAATATTTGGGAGTATACCTAACGAAGGATGTGAAAGATCTCTACAAAGAGAACTATGAAACTCTAAGAAAAGAAATAGCCAAAGATGTTAACAGATGGAAAAACATACCATGCTCACGGCTGGGAAGAATCAACATTGTTAAAATGTCCATACTGCCCAAAGCAATATATAACTTTAATGCAATTCCTATTAAAGCTCCATTGTCATACTTTAAAGATTTTGAAAAAATAATACTTTATTTTATATGGAATCAGAAAAAACCTCAAACAGCCAAAACATCACTGAGCAATAAAAACAAAGCAGGAGGAATCATGCTACCAGACCTGAGACTGTACTATAAATCCATAGTGATCAAAACAGCATGGTACTGGCACAAAAGCAGAGAAGTAGATGTCTGGAACAGAATAGAGAACCAAGAGGTGGATCCAGCTACTTACAGTTATTTGATCTTTGACAAGCCAATTAAAAACATTCAGTGGGGAAAAGATTCCCTATTTAACAAATGTTGCTGGGTAAAGTGGCTGGCAACCTGTAGAAGACTGAAACTGGACCCACATCTTTCACCATTAACTAAGATAGACTCTCACTGCATAAAAGATTTAAACTTAAGACATGAAACTATAAAAATACTTGAAGAAAGTGCAGGGAAAACTCTTGAAGGAATCGACCTGGGTGAATATTTTATGAGGAGGACTCCCCCGGTGATTGAAGCAGTATCAAAAATACACTACTGGGACCTGATCAAACTCAAAAGCTTCTGCACAGCGAAGAACATAGTGAATAAAGCAGGCAGACAGCCCTCAGAATGGGAGAAAATATTTGCAGGTTATTCCTCCAATAAAGGTCTAAAGCCAGAATCCACAGAGAACTCAAACGTATTAACAAGAAAAGAACACGTGACCCCATCTCAGGGTGGGCAAGGGACTTGAAGAGAAACTTCTCTAAAGAAGACCGACACAAGATCTACAAACACATGAACAAAAGCTCATCATCCTTAATGATCAGAGAAATGCAAATCAAAACTACTCTGAGATATCACCTAACCCCAGTAAGAGTAGCTCACATAACAAAATCCCAAAACCAGAAATGTTGGCGTGGATGTGGAGGAAAGGGCACACTTCTACACTGCTGGTGGGAATGCACACTAATACGTTCCTTCTGGAAGGATGTTTGGAGAATATTTAGAGACCTAAAAATAGACCTGCCATTCGATCCTATAATTCCTTTACTAGGTTTATACCCAAAAGACCAAAAGTCACAATATAACTAAGACATCTGTATCAGAATGTTTATTGCAGCCCAATTCATAATTGCTAAGTCATGGAAGAAGCCCAAGTGCCCATCGACCCATGAATGGACTAGTAAATTGTGGTACATGTATACCATGGAATACTATGCAGCCTTAAAGAAAGATGGAGACTTTACCTCTTTCATGTTTACATGGATGGAGTTGGAACATATTCTTCTTAGCAAAGTATCTCAGGAATGGAAGAAAATTATCCAATGTACTCAGCCCTACTATGAAGCTAAATTATAGCTTTCACATGAAGACTATAACCCAATGCTAGCACAAGACTATGGGGAAAGGGCCAAGGAAGGGGAAGGGAGGGGGGAGGTTTTAAATAAAAAAAAAAGAAAGAAAGAAAAAAGAAGAAAAAAAGAAAAAGAAAAAAAATTTAAATAAAAGAATTAAATTTTTCAAAAAATAAAAAAATAATAATAATAAATAAATAAATAAATAAATAAATCTAAATTGGAACTCCTTTTGCAACTTTTCCAGTGAATCCACACATGTTTTATTTGGGAATGCAACCAATGGATTTTCCGCTAACAGATTTTGAGTTGTGGGGATATGGCAGAAATTTTCCTCCTTCACTTGTTTGATGAGGAGGCCTAATTTTACTTCAAATGCTTTCACATGTGATTGCATATCACAGATGAGCTTCCCCTTTCCTTGAAGTTGCACATTGAAATTGTTGAGTAGCTCTGTTACATCTATCAGAAAGGCAAGGTGCCATTTCCATTCTGCATCATTGAGCTCTGGTACTTCTTTGTTTTTGAAAGCAGAAAAGCTGTAATCTGTGGAAGTAAGTCATAGAAATGTTTCAAAACTCTCCCTTGACTCAGCTGTGTGGTATGGAACATCTTCACAGGCAACATTTAGCTCAGACAGAAATTCCTGAAATTGTCTGTGGTTTAGTGCATTACCTCTAATGAAGTTAACACAAGCTACCACAGTTTTCATAACAGAGTCCCACTTCAGTGATTTATTACACAGAGCTTATTGGTGGATGAGGCAGTGTATGGCTATTGGATGAGAAGGATCATGTTTGTTCATCTCTTGGTTAATGCGAGCAATTACTCCTTTCTTAGACCCCACCATGCTACAAGCACCTCAGTTGTCACACTGGCTAGTTTTGCCCAGTCCAGCTCCAAACTATTCACAGTTTGGCAAACCTTTTCATAGATATTCTCTCCTGTAGTTGCTCCTTTAATGCTTTGCAGTGCAGCAAGCTCTTCTGTGACTTCAAAATAGTCATTCGTCCCACAAATGAAAATTAGAAGTTGTGCAGAATCACGAACATCATTACTTTCATTGAGTGCCAAGGAAAAATAGGAAAGTTTTTTTTGCGGAGTTTTGCAAATGCTGATGCAAATTGTCTCCCATTTCTTCAATCCTTCATGTAACTGAGGGTCCTGAAAGACTCACTGTACTAAATAAATTGGCCTTCTCTGGACACATCTCTTTGGCAACAGAAGGAAGGCATTCTTTAACAAATTGTCCCTCCACGAATGGTCTGCCAGTGCATGCTATTAGCTTGGCAACTTGAAAACTTGCTTGCAGTGATGAAGTATTTAGCTGCTTCTGCTTCACAAAAGTATTTTGCTGAGTTGTCAATGTATATTTCAGTTTTAATATTTTATCTTTTCTCACTTCTCCAACCAACCAATCATATTTATCTTTATGTTGAGTTGGATAGTGTCACGCAAATTGTATTCTTTGAACACAGACACTACATTCTGGCATATCAAACACACAGCTCTTTCCTTGTACTGCACGAAAAGGTTATCATAAGTCCACTGTTCTTTGAATATCCTACACTCCAAGTCAATTTTTCTCTTTCTTGATATCATTGTTTCCTATGGATTCCAAATTGCTATTGGTAAAATACCAATATATATATATATATATATACAGCGCTCCAAAAACAATATACCAGCAATAACTTTACCCACACAGAGATATATAGACTGCACTGCCCATCAATGCAGTCTGATCAGTGCCATCAATGCAGCCTTGCCAGTCCACATCATTTCAGCCTCACCAGTGCCCATATGGTGGAACTCCACTTTTACCTCAAGCTCACACTGGTGCGGTGCGGGAACAGGCACGATTACAGAGCCAGTTCCTCCACCACCTTTCCAGTTCACACTACCCTGTGAGAACTACACTGCGATCTGTGAACTCACACAGGAATCTGATCGCATGGGTGATAAGACCCATGCGATCAGATTCCACTGCAGGAAGAAAGAAGGCATGTATGCCTTTTTTCTTCCGAATCTAATGTGTGTGATTTCTTCCGAATCAGCCATATGCTTTTATGGCTGAACTCGCACTGCTCGGAGATCGCAACAGTGTGAACCGGGGCTTACACAGCACACAACATACAACATCATACACAACTGAATAGCAATCAGAATATAAATGCACTTGCTGTCAATTAAATTGGGTTTCCTACTTCTTGGCTGTCTGCAGAGCCAGATTAAGTTCCCATGGAGCCCTAGGCAGATTACCAGTTTGGGGCCCCCATGCCATAACACTGAGCACTGACCTTTGCATTTACACTGCCTGCTGACCATTTGCGATAACACTGACTGCTGACAATTTGCATTAACACTGAGCACTTACAATTATCATCACCACTGAGCACTATTTGCATTACCTCTGAGCTCTGACTATTTGTATTAGCTCTGAGCACTGACAATTTGCATTAGCACTGAGCGCTGACTATTTGTGTTATCACTGTGATGCAACCCCCCTAGAAACCACCCCCAACCAACTAAGCAACTTAAAAAAAAGGCTCTCCTAATTTCAAAAAAAAGGCTCTTCTAACTTCAAAAAAAGGTGCCCCCATCTGCAAAAAAAAAAAAAAAAAAACTCCTAACTTCAAAAAAAATAAAAAAAATCCTAACTTGTTCTTACCTTGGTCCTTAGGCAGCAGCAGGCTCTGCACAGGCTACCTGGTGACTCCTCCCATTACACCAGAGACTGAGGAGTCAGAGAGTAGGAGGGGAGTCAGAGAGTGTGGGGCACATTCTACACATGTGCACTGCAGGCCGGGACTAGTGGGCTGCTAAGCAGGACAGCAAAAACGCCCAGCGGGGAGAGACAGAGAGAAGGAGGGATAGGGAAAGACAGAGAGAAGGAGGGGAGTCGGAGAGTTGGCACACATTCCACACATGAGCACTGTGGCTCGGGACAAGTTGGCTGCTAAGCATGACAGGCAGGGCGGCAAAAACACCCAGTGGGCCAGGACTAGTCGGCTGTTATGCAAGACAGGCAGCTGTGGCAAAAACACCCGGTGGGCCAGATAAATGTCCTCAGTGGGCCGCATGTGGCCCACGGGCCATAGTTTGAGGACCCCTGGACTAGACTAATAAAACCTTCATGAGAAAGTTTTATTAAGGTGGGAGGACTGAAGAATGCTAATAGTGAAAAGGGCCCATAGAAGGAAAGAGGTTGATTTATAAAAAAGGAGGAGGGAGGAGAGTGGTGATAGTTTGATGTCTCTGATAGTTTGAGGGGGTGAAGAGAGATCCAGACAGGAGTGAAAGGCTGAGGACCCTGCAATCAGGACAGGACATATCACAGGAAATCACCCCTCAGCTTCAAACAACTAAAAAGCCAATTCATAGAAAGAGTCATAACAGATTTCTTAGAAAATAGGAGCAGCAAGTGGCTGTGGCCAGAAGAACCCTGAAAACATTCAGCAGAATCAGGAAAATACAGTAGAAACAGAACTTTATATTATTTTCTCACCTCTGTAAAGACAACAAGAAATGCTCTGTGATGTTTTTATAACCTCATGTAAAGAAAGACTTTATTAGAAAAAAATATGAAAGACAGAAACTAAAATACTCAAGCATATGGGAAGCACATTATGAGAGTGGAGAAATAAGATTCGGACTTCTCATGAAGAAATAACAGAGCCCACTGAGGTACATCATTTATGTTAGTGACTTCTAGTCCTTCTGAGTAAGAAAATCTTTGGAGTTTTTTGTTTTTTTGTTTTTTGTATTTTTGTTTCTCTCTTTGTTTTTGTTTTTAAACAGGGTCTCACTCTGTTGCCCAGGCTAGAGCACCATGGTATCAGCCTAGCTTATAGCAATCTCTAACTCATGGACTCAAGCAATACTCCTGCCTCAGTCTCCCAAATAGCTGAGTCTATAGACACCCACCACAATGCCCATCCAATTTTTTCTACTTTTAGTAGAAACAGAGTCTTGCTCTTGCTCAGACTGGCCTTGAACTCCTCAAGGGATCCTCGTACTTCAGCCTCCCAGAGTGTTAAGATTATGGGAGTCAAATGCCATGAAGGCTATGTTGAACAGTTTGATGAGAATATTTCAGATTGTATATGAAACCCGCACATTGTACCCCTTGATTGCACTAATGTACACAGATATGATTTAACAATAAAAAAAAAAAGATTATGGGAGTAAGCCAGGCCTTTTTTCTTTTCTTTTCTTTTTTTCAGGTCTAAATTCTAGATCTTTTCTGCACTTCAACTGAGTTTTTTTAATTGTGGTAAAATACATAAAATTTGCCATTTGAACCATTTTAAAGTGTACAAGTCAGTGTCACTAAATACCTTCACATTATTGTACAACCATCACCACCAAACATCTCCAAAACTCTTTTCATCTTGAAAAACTGAAACTTTCCCCATTAGGCAACAAGTCCTCATTCCTTTCTCCTCAGCCCCTGAAAACCTTCATTCTACTATTTGTCTCTGTGAATTTGACTACTCTAAGTACTTCATGGTTGTCCTTTTGTGACTGTCCTAAGGAAAATCTTTGTTAACATCAAAAATATTTGAGATTACACAGGACATGTCTACAGCCATACCACCCTGAAGACACCCGATCTCATCTGATCTCGGAAGCTAAGCAGGGTCGGGCCTGGTTAGTACTTGGATGGGAAATTATACAGGACATAATTATTAAATTGAAAAACACAATAGGTGAAGAAGCAGTTACAATTAGATCATTCTTTAGAGTTAATTTGCATTGGGGAGGGATGGGGGAAGTAAAAATGTTAATCAAAGGGTAAAACATTAAGTTAGACTACAGGAATAAGATTAGGTGATTTATTGTACTGCATCCTGATCACAGATATGCATTTTATTTTTAAAATTGCTAAAAGAGACTTTTAAAATTTTTACCACAAAAAAAAAGATAAATTGGAGAGGTGATGGGTATGTTAATTATGGATTAACATAATGGATTTTTCTATAGGTCTCTTCAGCTCTCCTTTCTTTAACCTTATTGTCAACAACAATATCAAAAGCCATCAACTGTATTGAGGATGAAGTTATGAGACACAGTACATACTGGCTAACCAACCCAAGAGTTCAAAATAGCCAGCAAAAAATGAATAATAATGAAAATCATTAATAACCAAGATTCACCTAACTAAAAATTTTCTGCACAGCCAAAGAAACAATCAACAGAATAAAGGGACATCACAGGCAATGAGAGAAAATATTTGCAAACCAAATATCTAATAAAAGGTTAATATCCAATATGTATATGGAATTCAAATAGCTTAATAGTGAGTTGGATGTGAATAGGCATTTCTCAAAAGAAGGCATAAAAATGGTCAACAAGTATGTTTTCTTAAATGATTATTCTTTACAGAAACAGAAAAAAAAATTTGTATGGAGCCACAAAAGACCCCAAATAGCTAAAGCAATTCTAAGCAAAAAGAATAAAGATGGAGGCACCATAATAACTGACTTCAAATTATACTACAAGACTATGATAATCAAATCAGCATAGTAGTGACATAAAGACACAGACATCTGTTGCACATCAACAGATGGAAGAGAATAGAGAACCCAGAAATAAACCCACTCACTTATAAGCCACTCATTTTTGACAATAGCACAAAAAACATACACTGGGGAAAGGATATCTTTAATAAATGGTGCTGGGGAAACTGGATATCCATGTGCAGAAGAATGAAGAAGCTGGATATCCATTTTCCATCATATACAAAAATCAACACAAAATGAATTAAAGACTTAAATGTTATACCTGAAACTATGAAACTACAAAAAAAAAATTGGAAAAATGCTAAAGGATATTGGTCTGGGCAAAGAATTTTGGGGCAAGACCTCAAAAGCACAGACAACAAAAGCAAAAACAGACACATGAGGTTAAATCAACTCAAAGATTTTCTCCACAGCAAAGGAAACAATCAATAAAGTGAAGAGACAACCTAGAGAGTGGGAGAAAACATTTGCAAGCTATCCATCAAAGTATTAATAACCTGAATACATAAGGAACTCAAACAAGGCACTAGCATAAAAACAACTCAATTTAAAAATGGGCAAAGAACCTGAATAGACATTTCCCAAAAGAAGACATGCAGATGGACGATAGGCATATGAAAACAGTGATGGACATCACCAATCATTAAGCAAGTGCAAATCAACACCACAATGAGATACAATTTTACCCCAGTTAGAATAGCTATTATAAAAAGAAAAGAGCAGGGCAGCACCTGTGGCTCAAAGGGATAGGACGCTGGTCCCATATGCCGGAGGTGGCGGGTTCAGACCCAGCCCCAGCCAAAAAAAAAAAAAAAAGAAAAGAGCAAAAATTCTAACAAGGATTTTGAGAAAGAATATATTCATACTCTTGGTGGGAATATAAAGGGTGTGACCATTAGGTAAAACATTATCAAGGTTCCTCTAAAAACTAAAAATAGAAGTACCATGTAAACCAGCAAATTCACTACTGGGTATATATCCAAAAGAAAGGAAATCAGCACACTGGAGAGATAACTATACTCTCATTATGTTTATTGCAGCACTATTCACAATAGCCAAGATATGGAATCAGCCTCAGTGTCCATAACAGATGAATGGATAAAGAAAATGTGGTACAGATACACAATGGAATCTTATTCAGCAATAAGAAAAATTGAAATTCTGTCATTTTCAGCAATGTGGATGGAACTGGGGATCATTATCTTAAATGAAGTAAGCCCAGCACAGAAAGACAAATATCGCATGTGCTCTATGGAAATTCTAAAAGTGCACCTCAGGTAGGTAGAGAGTAGAATAGTTCCCAGAGGCTGGGAAGGGAAGGGAGCAGGGAGGATGAGAAGCTGGTTAAGCAGTACAAAGGTTAGACAGCATAGCTCTAGTATTCAATAGTATAATGGGGAAATTGTAGTTAATAATAATTATATATTTCAAAATAGTGAGAAGGGAAGAATTATGTTCTCAACACAAAGAAAAGATAAATATTTGAGATAACAAATATCCCATTTACCATGATGTGATCATTACACGTTGTATACAGGTATTATACAACATATAATACGCAACGTATAATATACATCATATGTACCCTCAAAATATAAATATTTTATATCAATAAAATAAATCAAAATTTAAAATGATCAAAATTACTAGCCATCAGAAAAATGCAAATTAACACTATAATAAGACACTACTTGATACCTGTTAGAATGTTACCAAAAATGACTACGGTTAACAATAATCTCTTGTACATTTCGAAATATCTAAAAGAGTAGAACTGGAATAACACAAAGAAATGATAAATGCTTGAGGTGATGGATACCCAATTACCCTGATTTGATCCTTACACATTCTGCACTTATATGAAAATATCACTTGTAGACCATAAATATGTACAACTATTATATATCCATGATTCTTTTTTTTTTTTTTTTGTAGAGACAGAGTCTCACTTTATGGCCCTCGGTAGAGTGCCGTGGCCTCACACAGCTCACAGCAACCTCCAACTCCTGGGCTTAAGCGATTCTCTTGCCTCAGCCTCCTGAGTAGCTGGGACTACAGGCACCTGCCACAACGCCCAGCTATTTTTTGGTTGCAGTTCAGCCGGGGCCGGGTTTGAATCCGCCACCCTCAGTATATGGGGCCGGCACCTTACCAACTGAGCCACAGGCGACGCCCCTCCATGAAAAAAGATAACACTGCCAAAAATGTGAAGGAAAGGGAACACTGTTGGTGTGGGTGTAAATTAGCACAGACATTATGGAAACTGCATATCTGCACTCCCATCTTCACTGCAGCACTATTCAAAATAGCCAAGATATGGGTAAAACCCAAATGTTCATCAATGGATGGGATGGATAAAGAAAACACAGTATAGAATTTAGAATACTATTCAGGCTTAAAAGAGAAGAAGGAAATACTGCCTTTTGCAACAACATAGGTGAACCTGGAGAACATTACATTAAGTAAAATAAGCCATGCCCAGAAAGGCAAATACCATGTGATCTCACTTAGATGTGGATTCTAAAAGAGATGATCTCATGGAAGTTGAGAGTACAGTGGTGGTCACCAGGCACTGGGATTGGCAGCTAGAGGTGTTAGTCTAAAGAGACAAATTTTCATTTAGACAGAAATAATACATTCAGGAGATTTATTATACAACATGGTGACTATAGTTGATAATGCTGTATTTGTATTCTTGAAAATTGCTGAGAGAGTGGATTTTAAGTGTTTCCACCACAAAACAACTATATGGGATAATGCATATGTTAATTTGCTTGATTTAGGCATTCCACAATGCATAAATATGTCAAAACAACATGTTGTACATGATAAGTATATAATTTGTATTTGTCAATTCAAAAAGAAAAAAATTAAAAATAATATTCAAGATAACCTACATTTAGGTTCAAAACTCAAAACTACAATAAATAGGTGCAATAAAAAATAGTTTCACAGCTCTTCAGTTGAAAATATTTCTTAGGTTCTGGTGGCAGTATATGCCACCAGACATATGACCTACTATGGGACACAGATGTCTGCAAGCTGACACAGCACCTTAGACCACCTCTAGAGCATCATGTTCAAAGCTGGCATCATGTTTGAGGAGGGAGACCATTTATATTATATATTCGGCAAGTATATACTAATACGGCCAGCTGAGCAACCAAAGGATTAATGCCAGGCACAGCGAGGACCTCCGTTCTGATCGGTTACCAGTGCCAGATGGGTGCCAATACGTTCAAATTTGGAATACCAAGAAAAGCTACTAATCAGAAGTGGGAATAGCATGGAAATTAGGTTAGAGGAAGAAACATTGAAGAAAGGTTCACTATCTTTGGCTTTGAATGGAGAAGACATGGGATGTCATAGAGTCAGGAGAAACCTCAGCACTGCCTTCAAATACATGAATGGGCTTCATGTGGGAAACAGATTAGATTTATTCCATGTGGCTCCAATCGGAGGAATTACGACAATGATTGGAAATTACAATCAGGCTGATGTCAGTTCTATATAAGGAAGAACTTTCAAATCCTGATGTTGCCCAACAATGGAACTGACTGTGTGAGAATTGTGAGCTTCCAGGACCAGCACAGGAGGAGAGCAATAATTCCGAGAATAGGGATACAGTTGAAGGTGCTTCTGCCCTGGAGGGTGAACTAATGAGATCAATGGTTTCAAACTCAAATGTTCAATCTGAATTCTCAGTGGAATTTTTTAATAGGCTTTATTTTTTAGAGAAGTTTTAAGCGTATAGCAAAACTGAGAAAAAAGCGGAGAGTGCTTATGTACTCACGCATAGGCTATCTGCCTCCATCAGCATCCACACCAGAGTGGTACATTTGTTACAACTGATGAGTCTACACAGATGCATCATTATTGCACCAAGTCCCTAGTTTACATTTGGCTCCATTCTTAGTGTTGTGCATTCTATGGGTTGTGACAAATACATGTATGTAATGATATATATTTATCATTATCAATGGAACCATTTAAAGACAGGCCTCCTGCTTCCCAACCCAAATCTACTAAATCACTATCTCTAGGCATTGAAGTTTGGGACTTTGCATATTTAAAACTCTTCGACTGATGCTGATTCCCAGATAGCTTTGGCACCCTTCCAGGTCAAGGTCCTTTTCAACCTGTATATTTCACAATTCTAGTCAATAAAAATACAGTAATTTTTTTAAAGAAGTAATTGACTTTTGAAAATCTGACCAGGGCTTAGAAGAGAATCTATAGCATGTAAAGTACTATGTAGACCCCATTTAATTCTCACAAGCACCCCTGTACATCTTAATATGTATTTCCATTTAATAGAAAACAGAACTGAGATCCAGTCAGGTTAAGGAACTAGCCCAACATCACAGAGTCAGTATAAGGCAGAAATGAGATTTGAGCTAAGGGTTATCTGACCCACATTCTATCCCTTAAGCCATTAGACCTTGAGAGTTTTGAATAGTGAAATAATTTGAAGTTCCTAATACTAGGGGTAAAAGGTTGAGGTTTTTGTTTGTTGGAACTTTTTTAGTAACATATTTGGCAATTGGGAGGGACATTTTGTTACAGGATGTCAAAAAAAACAGATGCTATCCCCAAAACTTATAAGATTTAATGCACTGGTGAAGGTGCCTTCCATCAAGCCATCCACTAATGTAGCCGAAACATTTGCTCTATGAATGTGAAATGTTGCTCTAGGGTTCCATGGTACCTAAACAGAACACATGTGCAGAACCATCCAAAATGAAAGAAAAGGACCCAACCACATCTTCACTCTTCATAACGGACTCCAAAACAAAGAAGACATTTCCACGTTTGTACATTGGGACCCTCATTCACTCCCTGAGCCACAGAGAATTATTAATAGCTTTCTTTTTTTTTTTTTTTTTTTGAGACAGTCTCACTATGTCGCCCTGGGTAAAGTGCTGTGGCATCACAGCTCACAGCAACCTCCAACTCCTAGGCTTAGGTGATTCTCTTGCCTCAGCCTCCCAAGTAGCTGGGATTACAGGTGCCTGCCACAACACCTGGCTATTTTTTGTTGCAGTGTGGCCATAGCCAGGTTTGAACCCGCCACCCACAGTATATGGGGCCTACCCACTGAGCCACCCACAGTATATGGGGTCTACCCGCTGAGCTACAGGCGCCGCCCTATTAATAGCTTTCTAAAACAATGTTCCAAATCCAGACACTCCACAGAAAGCACAAACATAGTTTCATGGTTATTAAAAGCCCACATCCAAAAAACCCAAATCATACATCTTCGAGTAAAACTTGTATTCAAATCTGGGTCTACCATTAAATATGTAATCTTGGTGAAATTACCTAAGATTAGTTAATTTCTCTCTGGGTTAGCTTCCCGTCTGTAAAACTGGGCTGGTAATATTTTAACATCTGCCTCCCAGGGTTACCATGAGAATTAGATGAGATGCAATCAACACCCCCTAATACTTAGTAAGCACTCAATAAGCATTCATCATCACATTATTCTTATTAATGAGGAGGCCAACTCCAACATGCTCTATGAACTGTCTAGCTAAGATAGAAACCAATTATTGTTGTGTCCATAGTCTGAACCGAGAGTACGGGGTGTGCATGTGTTTTAAATATAGAGGGGTATTAACCTATCCTCAGGTCTATGAGGTTATGCTCTCATCACTCAATTATAAGACTCTTTAAACACCTGAAGGTCTTGGAAAGTAAAGGTTTAGAAGGAACAAAAGCAAGGTTAAGGATAAAACGATGAGGAAAACTGAGACAGAAGTGGGGATATAGTATTATTTTTATGTCTCAGTTTTTAAATATGTATTTTACTAATGTATTAGGAAAGTCTAGGTGGAGCTGATCAAAATATGTTTATAACACAAGATAAATACTGGTTCAACCATCCATGATAGACCCCAGTGCTGAACACCAGAGACCCTTAACAAGAGGACTGGTACTCCTTTTTCACCAAAATATATTTCCTCTTTTCTAGAAACCAAAAATCACCATTATGAAAATTAAATTACTGGCAACACCCATTAAGAAAATTGTACTAACTCAGCACTAGAGTCCTTGAGTTTAGAAGATGACAAAAAGTGTCAAAAAGACTCAAATGGTTATAAAGACTGTACAGTTTGCTGGGTGGGTGATCAAACACTTTATGATAAAGCTACATGATGGATGGCAGGAGGTCCTATTCAAAAACACTGACTAGTGGCAGTAAAAATGGAGTTCCTTTCTTGGGTTATCTGGGTATATGGTATAAGGGGCCATCAACTAACTTGAGAAATGGAACTATTTCATACCTATGGGGGTCTAAATATTCTAAGCTAACTTTCAGGGTTACTTTGAAGGGGTAGAAGAAAATAACATATTTAAACTCTCACAGAACACTTTTTCAAAATGCTTATTTTTAGAGCATTAAAATATAAGGTAAACTAAAACTATAGTATTTAAGAATACATAATTAGGTGATAAGAAGAAAGAACATGAACACCTTGCCATCTTCATCAAGATACTTATCTACAATAGGGAAAGTGGAGGACAGATTAGGTGGGGTCATCCAGGAAGGAGCCAGCAATGTCCTGTTTCTTGGATTTAATGCTGATTTATACTAGTGTTTGTTCTTTAAATAGGTGTTTGCTTTAAAACCCATTAAACTAAGTTTTCTTTATGCAAAAAAGGAGACATTTATTAGAGAAGTGTATATTAACTAATAGTAGTTATTTCTACTGGATAGAACTGTGGGGATCTGGCATAATGATGGCTATTTTCCTAAATAGTTCAGTATAATTATTATGATATTGTATATGTGCTGATTAGCTTTGATGCTGAGATAGTCAGCATTATTCTTTTAAGAATGAATAGTATAGAGGTGTCAGCTACACTGTATCACAAAAGGCCTGTATCCAGAAGTGGCTGCTCTAAGGCCTTCTGCTATCTATATCGAAACTGACAACTGAAATTTTACTAAGTAGCACATTATGTCAAATTAGTCAAATCCATTATGTGAAACTAATGACTATTTATTTGCATGATGCATGGTAGAAAATGTCTCCTATTTGTGCAATTACAGGTAATCAAAGAATGTAGATTATGTACAGATGTGTGCACAAGGGAATTGCATAACCTGCCCTTTAGGGGGATGGAAACAATTGCTAATACACTCTATATTCAGCCATTGATTTCATCAAATAAGACTGACCAGATGACATAATGACATAGATATAAGCCAGTGTACACTCTGATACCTGAAAGGATAGATTGCTGAGATTTCATGGAGTCTATATATCAAGCTTGCGAATAGTTTTGTGTCTACTTGCTGGTGAATCCATATTGAATACATATTTAAATATAAGGAAGACTTCAGTCTGAGACGTGTTCTCATTATGACCTGGGAGCAAGGCTAGGGAAGCAACTAGCCACTACTACTTTGAAGATCTTTTGTGGCAAATGTTATCTACCACAAAGAAAGAGTTTTGAATTCACTAACATAATTTAAGTTGGTTCAAACAGGGTCTTTTTTCTTTTTACTCATCTATCTTTTTTGAAAATTATTGACAATTTTTTTATCAAATCATAACTGTGTACATTAATGCAATCATGGGGTACAATGTGCCGGTTTTATATATAATTTGAAATATTTTCATCAAACTGGTTAACATAACCTTCATGGCATTTTCTTAGTCATTGTGTTAAAACATTTATATTCTACATTTAGTAGATTTTACATGCACCCTTTTAAAATGCACCGTAAGTGTAGTCCCAATTTTTTTAATCAAGTGTTATTTTATAAACGGAAAAGCAGTTCAAATACCCAGTACAAAAATAAGCAAAAGACAAAAGCAAGCATTTCACTAAAAAAAAAAGATATATATATATATATATATATATATATATAGTCAACAAACATAAACAAGCTGTTCAACTTTACTTTTAATCAGAAATGAAAAGTTAGTTATTTGAAGGCAGCACCCATAGCTCAGTGGGTAGGGCACCGGCCACATAATACCAAGGCTTGCAGGTTCAAACCCAACCCAGACCTGCTAAAATGACAATGACAAATGCAACAAAAAACAAATTAAAAAAATAGCCCAGGTGTTGTGGCAGGCACCTGTAGTCCCAGCTACTTGGGAGGCTGAGAAAAGAGAATTGCTTATACCGAAAACTTTGAGGTTGCTATGAGCAGTGATGCTATGACACTCTACAATAGGGCAACAGCTTGAGACTCTGTCTCAAAAAGAAAAGAAAAATATTTCCTACTAAACTTACTGCCAATAAACAAGTTGTTTGAGATAAAAAAGAAAAAAAGAAAAAGAAAAGAAAAGAAAAGTTAGTTATTTGGAAAGTAAACAAAATGAGGGCACCTGTACTCCTAGCTGCTCGGGAGGGTTAGGCAAGAGAATCACATAAGCCCAAAAGTTTGAGGTTGCTGTGAGCTATGATGTCATGGCACTCTACCAAGGGTGACAAAGTGAGACTCTGCCTCAAAAAAAAAAAGAAAAAGTAAACAAAATTGATAAACTAGCCAAGAAAAGAAGAGAGAAGAGGCAAGTGAATAGAACCAGAAATGAAAAAGGCAACATTAGGCTGGGCATGGTAGCTCATACCTGTAATCCTAACAGGGAAACCTAACTCTGGGAAACCAAAGTGGGTGGATTGCTTGAGCTCAGGAGTTTGAGACCAGCCTGAGCAAGCGTGAGATCCCCGTTTCCACTAAAATTAGAAAAACTAGCTGGGCATTGCAGTGGGCGCCGGTAGTCCCAGCTACTTAGGAGGCTGAGGCAGAAGGATCATTTGAGCCCAAGAGTTTCAGGTTGCTGTGAGCTATGACACCATGACATTCTACCAAGGGTGACAATGTGAGACTCTGTCTCTAAAAAAAAGAAAAAAGAAAGAAGAAAAGAAAGAAAAAGGCAACATTACTGGGTTCAAACCCAGCCCCGGCCAAAAACCAAAAAAAAACTTAGGTGGCGCCTGTGGCTCAAGGAGTAGGCCGCCGGTCCCATATGCCGGAGGTGGCATGTTCAAACCCAGCCCCGGCCAAAAACCAAAAAAGAAAAAGGCAACATTACAACTGATACCAGAGCAATATAAAAGATTATCTGCTATGATAATAGCAGCTATGAATAACTATAATAGCTGCTATGAATAACTATATGGTCACAATTAGAATTCCAGGAGAAAATAGAGAAATTTCTGAAAACACCCAACTTCCCAAGATTGACTCACAAAGAAATAGAAATCCTGAATAGACTACTAACTAGTAGTGAGATTCAATCAGCAAAAATTTTTTTTTTTTTTTTATTGTTGGGGATTCATTGAGGGTACAATAAGCCAGGTTACACTGATTGCAATTGTTAGGTAAACTCCCTCTTGCAATCATGTCTTGCCCCCATAAAGCGTGACACACACCAAGGCCCCACCCCCCTCCCACTGTCCCTCTTTCTGCTTTCCCCCCCTCATAACCTTAATTGTCATTAATTGTCCTCATATCAAAATTGAGTACATAGGATTCATGCTTCTCCATTCTTGTGATGCTTTACTAAGAATAATGTCTTCCACTTCCATCCAGGTTAATACAAAGGATGTAAAGTCTCCATTTTTTTTTAATGGCTGAATGGTATTCCATGGTATACATATACCACAGCTTGTTAATCCATTCCTGGGTTGGTGGGCATTTAGGCTGTTTCCACATTTTGGCGATTGTAAATTTTTAAAAATCCCGCAGTAAAATGAAGTTAAGGACTAAATAAATTCACAGCCAAATTCTACTAATGAAGACTTGTTTCATTCTAAAACTGTTAAAAATAATTGAGGAGGAGGGAATCTTCCTAACTCATCTTCTGAAGCAGTATCACCCTGATACCAAATCCAGACAAGGACACAACACATAAAAGAAAACTACAAACCAGTATCCCCAATGAGCATAGATGCAAAAGTTCTTAGCAAAATATAGTAGACCCAGTACAAGTTGAGTACGCAAGGGACTGTAACAAACTGGTGCACATACAGAAGTGGTCAACATGAAGAACCAGGCCTACTATATTAGGAAGTACATGTGGTGCATGTCTGGTCTATGAAAATTAGGTCAACTTAAGAAGGTGGTCAGTGTAGGGAAGGGCTCAGCTATGGAGGTTATACTGTACTAGCAAACCTAATCCAACAGCACATAAAAAAGATAATGCGCCACAATCAAGGGAGTTTCCTTGCTGGGATGCAAGAATGTTTGAACATACGCAAATAAATAAATGTGATTCATCGTATAAACAGAATTAAGGACAAAAACTATATGATTATCTCAATAAATTCAGAAAAAGGATTTGATACAATTCAGCTTCCTTCATCATAAAAATCTTCAACAATCTAGGCATAGAAAAAGCATACCTCAAAATAATAAAGGCCACATATGAAACACCTACAGACATCGTACCAAATGGGGAAAAGTTGAAAGAAATTCCCCTAAGTACTAGAACAAGAGAAGGACGCCCACTTTTAGCACTTCTGTTCAACATAGTACTGGAGGTCCTAACCAGAGTAATCAGGCAAGAAAAGAAATAAAAGGCATCCAAATTGGAAATGAGGAAGTCAGATTATTTCTGGTTTCTGACAATTTAATTTTATGCCTAGAAAACTTCAAATATTCCTCAAAAAAACTTTTAGGTTTGATCAATGAATTCAGAAATGTTTCAGGATGCAAAAAATAAGTAGCATATCTGTACACCAATGATTGATCAAGCTGAGAACCAAATCAAGAACTCAATACCACTTACCATAGATACAGGGGGAAAAAGTTCAAAAAAAAAAAATGAAAAGTCATATATTTAAACAAGGAGGTGAAGGAGTTCTACAAAACCTGATGAAATAAATTGTAGATAACAGAAACAAATGGAGAAATACCCCATGCTCATGGATTGGAAGACTCATTATCATTAAAATGACCATACTGCCCAAAGGATTCTACAGATTTAATGAAATCTTTATCAAAATATCAATGTCATTTCTCACAGAATTAGAAAAAGCAATCCTAAAATTCATATGGAACCAAAAAAGACCCAAGTAGCAAAAGCAATCCTAAGCAAAAAGAGCAAAGCTGGAGTATCACATTACTTTATCTCATGTTATAAGACTATATTAACCAAATCAGCACAACACTAGGATAAAAATAGGCACATAGATTATGGAATAGAATAGAGAATCTCAAAAATAAAGCCACACACCCAAAGCTAACTGATCTTTTACAAAGTTGACAAACACATTGGGAAAAGGACACTCTTTTCAATAAATCGTGCAGGGAAAATTAGATTGTCATATTAACTGAAACTTAACCCCTATCTCTCACTATATATGAAAAATAATTCAAGATGAATTAAAAATGTAAATGTAAGACTTAAAACTATAAAAATACTGGAAGAAAATATAAGAAAAAGTTTGGGGGGCATTGATCTAAGCAAAGAATTCATGACTAAGACTTCAAAATCACAAGCAACAAAAGCAAAAACAGACAAATAGGATTTAATGAAATTAAAGATCTTCTGCACAGAGAAAGAAATAATCAGAAGAGTGGACAACATGAAGAATGAGAGACAACATTGCAAAGTATGCATCTAAGAAAGGGCCCACAAGGCATTCAACTCAACAACAAAAACCCCAAAGAACCTTGATAAAAGGTGAGCAAAAGCACAAATATTTTTCAAAAGAAAACATATGAGCAAATGGTCAGCACCACTAATCATCAGAGAAATGCAAATTAAAACCACAGTGAGATACCATCTTATACCAATCAAAAAACTATTACTAAAAGGTTGAAAAGTAACAGATGTTCAGGAGGATCTGAAAAAAAAGGGAATGTTTATACACTGTTGGTAGGAATGAAAATGAGTACAATTTCTATGGAAAACAGTATGGCAACTTCTCAAAGTAGGTCAAATAGAACCATTTGATCTAGCAATCTCACTAGTGGGTACCTACCCTAAGGAAAAGAAATGATATGAAAGAGATATCAGTACTCACATGTTTATCATAGCACTATTCACAATAACAAGGATAGTGAATTAACCTGAGTGTCCATCAACAGATGATTTGATTATCTCTCTCTCTCTCCCTCATACAATGAAATAACATTTAACCATTAAAAATATGAATGCAATATGTCTTTTGCAACATAATTGCTGGAACTGGAGGCCATTATCTTAAGAGAAATAATTCAAAAACAGAAAGTCAAATATCACATGTTCTCACTCATAGGTGGGAGCTAAATAATGTGAATCACATGTATACATGGACATATAGTGTGTAATAAAAAGATATTGGAGACTCAGAAGGGTGGGAGGGTTGGAGAGGGGTAGGTGATAAGAAATTATTTAATGGGTCCATTGTGTGTTATTTGAGTGATGGACACACTAAAAGCCCAGACTTCACCCCATTACATAGTATATCTATATAACAAAACTGGACTTGTACTCCTTAAATTCATACAAATAAAAAATTACTATTAATCACCAAATGACTACATAAAATACCATTTTAAACCCTTTCGATTGGCAAGAAAATATTGAGTCTAACAAAACCTGGTTTTGTCAGGGATGTATCGCCACATAATTTTCTACTCATTGCTAGAAGGATTGTAAATTGGTTCACTTTGAAAAATAATTTGTCATTATCTCATGAAATTGAACATTCACATACCATCTTTCCTTCCTAGGCATATGTTCAAAAATGTCTGTAGCAGCCCTGTATACAGAAAGCAAAACCTAGAAATAACTCAAAGGTTCATCAACAGAATTGACTTAAAAAAAAAAATACTAAGGCAGTGCAGTGATCCTGTAATCCTAGAACTTTGGAAAGCCAAGGTGGAAAGAACACCTGAGAAGGCCAGGAGTTCAAGATCAGCCTAAGCAACAGCAAGCTCCTATATCCACAAAAAAACTTAAGAATTAACCAGACATGTTGCTCTCACCTGTAGTCGGAGCTACTCTAGAAGCTGAAGTGGGAGAAAAGCTTGAGTCTGACAGTTTGAGGTTGCAGTTAGCTGTGATCATGCCTCTGAGCTCCAGCATAGGCAATAGGGTGAGACTCTGTCTCAAAAAAAAAAAAATTATAGCAATATACAATATGGATGAGTCTTAGCAATATAGTGTTAAGTTAAATATGCAGCAAAAGATCATATACACATCATGACACCTTACTTAGTATCAGATATGGATACAACAAAACTATATTTTAAGAAAGAGGAAGCCAGAAAAAGAAAAACAAGATGAAGAATGATGCTTCCTCAGGAAGAGTAAGGCAGGGCTGGGGCGTAGCAGCCCATATAGCCCGTCTAGGAGAAGTGAGAGTTATAAGAAACACCTGTAGCTCAATAATGGCACACCTTGGTGAAAAGGGCATGGGGAGGGATTTAGCTCTCGTAACAAGCATGAGAGAGCTCGCGAGATGAGAGCATTGGTGAATTGGCAGTCTCTACATTTGTGGTGTTGAGAGGCATGAGATCAGCCTTATATTAGGCTGGAAGAGTGGGCAGTCGGGAGTGAGCTCATTCTAACCCGAACTCACTTACTCTGACTCTTCTCCTGCTCGCAGGGTGCCAGCACACAGTGTCTCTGCTGAAAATGACCAAGCTCTGCTAAAGACTCCTAAGACCTATCTTTCTAAGGCTGCTTTACTCTCTCAAAGACTCTGTCTCTCCTCTGCTGGATAGCCCTCAGGCACCTAAGAGCAATTGTTCCTGAGCAAGGTAGCATAACAGTCCCTGTCCGGAACCTAGAGACCAGTCAGTCCCGGACCCTGACCATAGGCAATGACACTGGGGTAGTTCAGGAGAAGGATACCATACTTAACTTAATGTAAGTTGTTGTCCAGAATTAGCGTTTATTTTTGATAATGGGTTTGTGGATGATTAATAATGATAAACAGATTTAAGCAGGCCGTACATAGAACAATGGTTGGTGAGATTGTATCGTGAAATATGCATTGTTTTCTCCAATTCTGTGTACCTGAAGACAAAGACTTAAAGACAAAGGAAAAAATAAATTGTAACTATATATAGCAGACAACCCAACTGTATTAAAGTCTAGGTGAAAGCTATTGCTTTTATAATGTTTCTTGCATCATAACATAATATCCTATTTTTATTTTATGCTCTAAGACTTTTATGCTGTAAGACTTATAATTGACTTTCTGAAGTTTTTAAGTGAAAAGAATATTATGTTCAAGTGACACAAAAAATTACCAAACCAAATAAAATTTCAAGTTTTTTTTGGTACAACTACACCATTTATGAATTTCCTATTCAAACCCAATTAATTTGAATGGAAATGAATCAGTTGTGAAAAACAGGTGAGAGAAATTGTTATGTCTCCAATCGGAAGCATAAGCAACGTAATTATGCTTTGAGTAAAAGCATTACCCCTCAAAGTAAAAAAATAAAGTATCTTGGAATTTGCTGAGATATTCGTTATACTAAAACATGAGTACAAGTTTTTCTCAAATGTGTTATTTCATCTCAATTTTGATTATTTTCAATACTGCATATTCAACAGAATGTTCTCCAAATTAAAACTAATTTTTTTTTGAGGCAGAATCTCAGTCTGTCACCCTACGTATAGTGCCATGGTATGACAGTGGCCTCAAATTCTTGGGCTCAAGTGATCCTCTTGCCTCACAAGTAGCTGGAACTACAGGCACCCACCCCAACACCAAGCTAGTTTTTTCTATTTTTAGTAGAGATGGGGTCTGGCTTTTGCTCAGACTGATGTCCAACTCCTGAACTCAAGCAGTTCACCTCCCTTAGCCTCCCAGAGTGCTAGGATTACAGGCATGAGCCACCATGCCTAGCTCCAATTAAAGCTAATTTTAAAATTACTTTAAAAAAACCTTAGAATGAAATTCAATGAGTTTGCAATACTCTGCATAAAAGCTCAAGCAGTGAATAAAGAGTTTATTATGCTAATATCAAAATCATGACAAACACCTCCCCTAGTTTGCTTACATTTTTAAGAAGTCCTTGTATTAACAGAGAATAATGCTTTTTACATACACTATTATGTTTTATTTTCAATTTGCTTGTAGAATAAAAATGTGTTATGAAGAATATTAGCAGTTATGATACTAAATAAGACATTTATCTGAAAGCATTTCCATTTTCAAAATGGTGTAATATTTTTGAATATGGTATGTGCCAAGCCCTTTGCCGGCGCTTAATGCTTTAGACATGGTAACTCACTGTCTCGAAGCACTTGGAAAGCAAATGACTATGGCTTTTTCAAAGGTCTATCATGGATCATGTTGTGCAAAATGTAACCACTAATTCTTGCAGTGACACTTACTGTTGACATGACCAGTGATATGCCACACAAAACATGAACACTGCCCTGGCATTTCTGAGTAGGCAACTGTTGTCCTGGAGACTTACCGCTTTCATGAGAATATATAACAGCAGAAATAATTACTTCCCAGAGAAGAATTTACCCTTTGTCTTCCTTTAGGACCCTTGATAAAACCCTGATGTGGAATGTCGGCCTGCACACTTGTGAACTGTGTGTTCAGTTCAAGATACCCTGGGGGGCCAAAGTCAGTACTGAATCCACCAGCATGGATTTAACCTGCAGCTTTTCCTAACTAGTATACCTGGAAGAGCCATCTTTTCATAATTTTTCCACCTAGAAGGAGCACATTTTTCTAAAGCACATGGAAGTCCAGTGTACATTCATTGAAGTTCTGAAAACTTCCAACTGGAACTGCCTAGACCCAGGGTGCAGAACAGGCTGCCTTAAGGCCACATGTGCAGAACCTAGAACTTCTTCTAGGTTCTTAACTGCAGCCTTTTGACTGAGTCTAAATGTTATAGCGCAAACATATTATGAATATGTTTTTGTTCATCTTTTATATTTTTATTTTATTTTTAAAATGAACATATTTAAAATACCAAAAAATAAAATAATTGAAATTTCTTGAATGCATCCTTATTTTATTACAGCTAAATTAATGCAGCCTTCCAATGTGAAAATGTTCCCCAACCTTGGTTTACAACCTAATACCGCTGATGGGTTTGGGGTGACTCTTGGCTTGGAATATAAGAAGATAATGTGCTAGTGAATTATTTTGATAATCCTAATGCTAATCACTCAGGGGAGGTTGTGCAAATGTCTCTTTCCACCTGCTTCTAGCAGAGCAGTGCAACTGAAGCTATAAGAAAACAAAGCCAAAACCCTTCTCCCCGAGCTCTACACAGTTATAAATGAGATCTAGTTCATGTGAAACAAGATATGTGCCAGTGCACCAATTAAAAGGATTTCACAAAATACCCAGAGTCCTCCATACTAATTCCCTAAAACCTCTCTTCCCATGCCCTATCAGAAATACCTACGAGTGACACAGTGGGTGAAATACTTAACATTTTTGTTCCCTATTTTATAGTACACGTAATTGTCAATGTTTCTCATCATTAGCAAATCCTGATGAAACAGGACAAACATCAGTAGCTGGATTTTATATAAGAAACTAAGGGTAACAGATTCACCAGACATAGGTAATAAATGGCAGAGTCAAAACTGGATGCCAAGCTCCCCCACCAGTGTGCTTGACTCAGACAAGATGCAATTCCACAGACCCACGAGCACATGCTCAGTGCAGCTGGTCCAAAGCTGGAGAACAGCCGGGCTAGAGAACTATGAAGGGAACTTCTCAAGCCTGGACATGGAGCCACAGTGAAAATCTGCGATCAACCAGAGGGCACATTGAGGGAGCCCCCTGCTTGAATTTAGTTGGAAAAGGTTTGAAGCACACCAAAGGTAAAATGGAAAGGATGAATTTCCTGTAGTCAATTGAGGGAAAGGTAATGGTCTGTCAGGCAGAGGAACAAGCAGGAGCACGGTGGAAGGGGAGGAAAGCCTAGCATGTGCTTAGGAAATAAGCCAGTTTGCATGGAGCGAAAGGTGCGGCAAAGACTAGCAAAGGAGACTAGGGTCAAACACGGAGCTTTAAGGGATGTTCTAGAACCATGTGGACCTAACCCAGCAGGTAAGCAGTAAATTTTCTCAAAATGGGAGCAGTGCTATCAGATCCATGTTGTTGGACAATTAACTTGGCGACAATGTACAGGGTGTGTGACGAAAGGAAAGCCAAAGGCAGGGTCACCATAGTGCCCCACTAGTCCAGTTCTCAGTTGGGAGGGAGTGAGAAACAAAGTTGGAATCAAAGCAGGGAATGGAGAGGAAGGAAGGAGCATAAAGGACATTGCAGAGAAAAATGAGGTCACTACAATCTGATGCTTAATAAAATAGGGCCATGAAAGAGTAAGAAGAATTAAATATGAATCTTAATTTTCAAGTCTGTGTGGCAAATCATCTATTCATACAAAGTGAAATAGTATATAGTTCCTGCATCAGGAAGAAAAAAATCATTAATTTTTTGAATTTCATCCTAGCTGACATGTATAAATCCATAAAAAATCAGGTTTATGGTCCAGTTATTAATCTCCATCCTGCTGGGAAAAGATAGCAATGGTCCTTTGAAAAGCATCCATTTAAAATTATCTCATTTTTATCTTACCACTAAGAGATTCACTTCAGTTAGAAAGTTCCTCTCTTAAAGTGCAAACACACCCCAGAAGTGTTCCATTATTCAAACTACAGTGTAAATGACAATAACTAGCTAATAAGATTCATTTCTTGAGATAAAGCAAACTGAGATAGCACTTAGTAGTCCCATTTTACAGATGGAATAAACTGTGGCTCACAGCAGTTAATACTTTGCACAGTATTACAGAGCTAGAGAGTATCTCACCAGTTTTGTCTGATCCCAACATGTGTGCTCTTTCCATTATGTTAGTAGATTCCCCTACCAAATCAAACCATCAGAGAAGGCTACTTTTGTGAAGAACAGCAGGAGGAAAAGAAGAGCAGCAGCTTTTGCAAAGTTAAACAACTGGACCACATCCCTTCTCCAGTGTCAGTTGCCAGAATGAGAATTATATGGTTCTCATGGCCTGAAAGGGGTAATGGACATGATCTCAAGTCTTAGCATCTGTAGGAAAAGAGGAAAAGCTCTCATTTGATTAGAAACTCAGTCACAAACTCAAATTTCTATAGGTACCAGGTAAAAATGTAGAGTGAAGTGGCCAAGTACAAGCTATAAACTGGCAATTGATACAGTTCCATCTTTACAGATAGCAAAAAGGAACAATCCAAGTGGAGATAGCTGAGTATCAGAGTCTGGAACTCCAGGGAGTAGCCAGCCCTGGAGCTAGAGGGGATATTTAAAGCCATGGAAGTACCTGAGATAATCTGGGCGAGACAGAGAAGCTGCAGGGAGGGCAGCTGCAAGAGTAAGCCTGCGGCACCTGACAGAGGTGATGAAAAGGAAGGATGCTCAGCTGAGACTGAGGAGAGTCCACCAGCAGGACAGAGGGAGAAGCAGAAGTGCTGGCAGGCCAGAGGCCAGGTGCAGAAAGGGCCTGAGGAGAGTGAAGACAGAGGTAGTGCTGTGGCGAGGTCAAGGGAGATGAGAGCAGGCAACTGACCTAACGGTGGAACTGATTCACATGCAGCACATTAGGTAAGAAAGGGTCCAGCAGCGTGGAGGGGAGGAAGTCAACCTGGAGTAGGTTCAGGAGAGTCTGGGAAGAGAGCAGATCGAAACAACAGTACAGCTGATTCTCGTGAGGAACTTATTTAAAATATATCCCAGCAGGCTGGGCACGCCTATAATCCTAGCATTCTGGGAGGCCAAGCAGGTGGATCTCCTCATCTCAGCAGTTTGAGACGAGCAAACTGAGATCCCGTCTCTACTAAAAATAGAAAAAACTAGCCGAGCATTGTGGCAGGTGCCTGTAGTCCTGGCTACTCAGGAAGCTGAGAATCACTTGAGCCCAAGAGTTTGAGTGAGACTCTGTCTCTCAAAAACAAATATGTATATACCAGAGGAAAAACACACTACCATGTCTACCAGAACCCTACATTTGTATCTTATGACTTTGAAACAAGATCGGTCTCCGATGACACCTTATTGTAGAAGATGAAAGATAGTGTCTTAGTTGGTTTGTGCTGCTGTAACAAATTACCAGACTGCATGACTCAAATAACTAACATTTATTCTCACAGTTCGGGGAGCTGGCAGTCCCAGGTCAGGGCGTCAGCATAGTCAGGTTCATGGTGAGGGCCCTCTTGCTGATTATGTTTTCATATGGCATATGCGAGAAAGACACAGGTGTCCCACCTACAAATACCCTGGGAACTAGGGCTTCAACATACAATGTTGTGGGGTCACATTCAGTCCATAGCCATCAGAAGATGAGTCCCTTAAGGCTCTGTCTTTAGCCTCCTCATCCTTTACTTCTACTCTCTTAGGAAAATCTCCATAGCCAAATCTCATTTGTCTCCCTCTCATCTCCTTAGTCTTTCCTTGCAGAGGCCCTCTGATTACACGGTTCGTTACAAATCTCCTTCCACCCCCGAACTGCCTCTGCAAACCACCTGTGAGAAGCTAATAAGTTTTTGTAGGTCATGAGCTAGACCCCTCCGACCCTGTCAGATTGTAACCAGTCACAGAAATGCCTCCAGGTAAAATTACTTTCCCCCAAGACATCTAAAACCAGGCCCAGGCTGGAGCAAAATTGGTGACAACCTAACCTCGTCCTAGCCTGTTTCTCCAGTCTCCATACCTGTCAGTGAAATATGATCTCTGCAAACAAGGTGACCCAGTGCAGGGTCTCCAGGTCTGTAAGCCAAGCTGGGGGTGAACAAGTTACCCCTCTCTCACTGCCCCCAGCATGTGTGGGGTGGAGGTGGATCCCACTGCCACTCCCTCCCTTCCCAGCCCACTTGTCCTGGTGAAGCAGGCAAGACCTGGCTGGATGTGTTCTGGCCCTTTAGCTACATCGCTTTAGAGTCACTGGTATTCATCAGGTTCAAACCCTAAGACACTGCTTTTTCTGATGACCACCTAGATGTTCAGGTATTGATTAGATTAAAACAGTTTTCAGAAAATCTATTGTCTGAGGACCAGGTAGGAAAAGGGAGGATGAATAAAGAAAAAAGGGCAAATTTACAGATACCACAAATAGCCAGGAACATTTCTGGCCAGAGGGGTCCTTTCTGATAATGGTAAATGTGTTAAAAAGCCATCTCATCAGATCAGTGAAGCAAATGGAAACCACAACTGTAAGCCAGTAGGTATTGACTCACTCCTGTTATGTTTTAATGATGTTTTGAAGGAAAATATATACCTGAGCAAAGGCGCATAACAGCAGCCAGCTTTTCTGGGAAGTCAACCAAGAGTCCCACAAATAAATTGCCTAAAATTGACAGCAGAAATACTTCTGTTTAAGCTTCATTCCAATAGAAATCTAAAGTCTTCGCAAATGTAACATGTGGGACCAGGAAATTTGTCTTTTCAACTCATTAAATAGTATCTTAGCTAATTCAACGACAAGTGCACCAATTAAAGCAAAACTAGAGTTGTGAATTTGCCTTAAAAACCCATAAATATTTTACATTGAGAAATAGGCAAGAACCTGAGTTATTTTGCCCCAAATTACAAAGACATTTTTGAAGACTTCAGGATCATTTAAAATTATTCTGTATCTAAGGAGAAAACAAAAAACATGTTCTATAGACTCAGGTGTGTTATATAACCATTGTATTCACAAAATCTCTCTTATTAGGTTTTGAATTGAAGTGCTAAAAACAAGCACCCACTATGGTCACTGGGCTGGTCCACAAAGAGACCAAGAGCCAGAAACTATGGGAAAAAGTAACCATAAGGCCACCAGCCAGTTCAGGGGCAAGGAGAGAAATGGCCTATCACTATCCTTTTTACAGGGTTTTCACTTCTCCAGCTTCACAATGACCCCAGCTCCTCTTGAAGCTTCCAGGAAAACATGTTGAGGCATGTGTGTTGCTAACTCAAAGAATTCCCATAATTTTTGGAAAACGAGAGGACCAAAGCTATTAAGCCTAATTTGTGAAGACAGCAACCGTTACGTGAAATAGGAAATGTTTTTCACCTAGTCCTGAGTCCAAAGGCCATCAGGCTGGGCTTTGAAGGGCTCTGTTAATGATAAACAGACACAGTAGAATACTAACCCACACCAAAAACATACATTCCAAATATAACTGAGGCCAATGAGCAACACAACCTCAGATCAATCGGAAAACACCCTCCTCTTGAAGGAGAAGAGTAACCGCAGAAAGACACGGGTGATAATCAGCCAAGTCTATATCTTTTGGCAAATCTTGAGCTTATACAATGATATGAAAAAGACAATCTGTAGAGGAAAACTTAAGCATTCCTGTATACAATAGAACCTCCGTACTTGACCACCTCCCTTCCTTAACCACCTCTTTAACTTCACCTAATTTTCATAGACAAGACATGCAACACACTCAATGGAAGTTCCTCTTGTTGATCACCTCTGTACATGCACCCATTTGTTACAGTCCCTTGGGTGGTCAACTCATATGGGTTCTACTGTACTATCTGAGCAGGCCGTGAGAAGGCTGTCTCTCACTGCCAGTGATGCTGAAACACCTCTTCCAAAACGTCTTCTCTCTCTCTAACATGAAGAGCCCTGTAGCAAATCACTTTTAAATCTCTTCTCTCAGGCCAATTGTAAACTCAGCAAAATACACTGACAGGTTTCCCCCTCCTTCCTCAATTCTAGGTGCTTTGAGTTTGCTATGACTACAGTGCACCTGCCCCACTTAGGACCTTTCTAGGGTAGGAACCCACCTCATCCACTGCATATTCTCCTACTTTTCCTTTCTGTGTTAAATGTATTCATCCCTGTTCTGCGTCCCTCAACCAAAGTCACAGTGAATTAGTCACAAAAACAAATTAGCCCTTGAGCTACACCTCTAGCCTAGAAAAATGTCTGTAATCTTGTCTAAATGCTTTTTTTGTCAAGACTTTGACTAGACTAGGAGACCTTCAAATTCTATCTCAATTCTGACATTATAAAACTATATGAGTAATTCTGATTAGAAAAAATAATAAACTTTGGATTAAACTAATTAGTAAATTGACCTGTTGGGGTCAATTAGAAATCAGACCATTTGTGTTATTGCTATTGGGTGTAAACATGTCACGTCTGCTGGCTGACCTTCAATCAAAAGGTTTAATGACAAATTTTAGAGGTTATTATTTCATGTGTTGAATATTCTATATCCTGTGATGAATTGAAGACTAACCAAAGTCTTTGCTTTTCCTCCCATCCAAAAGAGAGTCTATTTTCTCTCCAACATGGAATCAGGCTGGCTTTATGAGTTTACTGATCAATAGAAGATGGTGAAAGTGACACTTTGCCAGTTATGGCCTCAGTTTTAATGGGCCTGGAAGCCTCTACATTCACCCTGTTTGGAACCCTAAGCCACTATATAAAGCAAAGATGTTCCAACACTCTGCTGCAGAGAACTATGTGAAACAAAAGAAAGACTTCCAGCCAGCCCCCAGCTGCTTTCAGGCATCTCAATTGAGATGCCAGATGTGACAAAGCCATTTTGGATTCCTAGCCCTAGAAAACCTCCAGACAACTAAAATGTGTGAATGACCTTGGACAAGGCCTGCAGAAAAACCACCTGCTCAAGCTCAGCCCACAGAGACAGTTGTTATTTTAAGCCACTAAAACTTCAGAGGGGTTACACTGCAACACGCAACTGAAGCACATCCCTAAAAGCTGGCCTCATCCTTTCTTTGAACAAAGAGGGGAAGCTGGGGAGTAATTCTGAAAGAATCCACAGTTAACAGATTACAGTGTCCTTGTTTCAAGAGCTTGAAGTTGCAAACCCTCATCCGGATCCCCCTAGGTCCCACATCATCTTTCACTAGTCAAAACAAAAAAGTGAAATGTTATCTTAATCTTCTCAGAAATTTTTCCAAGTTAAAATAGTATGAATTTCTTTGGGTAAAGGACATCTGATTTTTATTCTATATGTGTCTGAATTGTTGGGCTTTTGAAAGAACAAATATACATTATTTGAGTAATTTTTTAAGGTATAATCTGCAGAAAATATAGAATTAAATTGTGTATAAAATTTTACATTCCTTTTTTTCTTCTTTCTGTAACAATCATAGCATAAGTGAGGAAACTAAGGTATATGATGAAGGTAGAAAGATCTGTTATACATTTTAACATAGGACGAATATTGTCACGCTTTATCTTTCTTCTGTTTTGGTTTGTTTTTTGCAAATCAGCTGAATTTAAGATTCAGGTCATGCTTTATCTTAATGTGATAACAATTAATTTATAAATTTACTTTAAATGCATCATTTCCTTTCCTACAGCACTGCACTCATACCCACATCAAACACCGAACTCTTAAAATATGAATAATGTAAAATGCCAATGTCTGTAATGTGAACCGTGCCCCATTGAATGTGTGATCTGAAAGCTAAGGGTTAGTCCTGCTCCCTGAACTCTTCTTTACAGGCTTGACTCGGCTTGAAATTCCTGCCAAAGCCATTGTTTGCATTAAGGTAAGTTGTAATGTCTACAGGAGACAACATTTAGATACAAACAGTGGTTTTCTTAAAGAAGTAACCAGAATTAACAGTTCTACCTGATAAAACCATTACAATACAAGGCTCGACTCCAAATAATGGTCACTGCTTACCTTCCCCAGCTTTGCCTCATGTTACTATGAATACAAATGATCATGATTACCTATAAAATTTGTTGAGCACCCATAATGAACTGTGCCCTGCAGTTAGCACTTGCCACACATTATTTCTAGTACTGATTCAACACTGAAACATACTACTTCTCCCATTTCGTGAAGTGAGAGGCCCTGAGTTTAAATGATTTGCCCAAGTCCAAAGCCCACACTCTCTCCATTCCGTACTTATAATACTTGGGGCCAGGAGATGCTTTACTTATGACGAAGTTATAAAATTAGCTGATTTGTGACAAAAATTGCTTTTTCTCTGCCATATTCTTGCCATCTAGAGCCAACGACAGAAAGAAGGCCGTATCAGCCACTTGCTCATCATAGTTTATCTCCAGCAGGCACCTTCTCAAGCCCTGGCCCTCAGCCAAGCTTCTGGTCTATTCCATACCCCTTGGATTACTCTAGTCTAATTATAGTTCTCAGAAGCCTCACCTTCCAGCTCAGAAGATAACAACAACATCCTGTTGAGTTCAAATGAAATATTTTTAAAACAGTGATAATTGTACTTAGAGTGTTTTATAAATAACACAAAGATAATAACTCTGTAAACTCATACAATGGGTACTAGTCCTTCTCAAAGAACTTTATGGCTATTAACTCATCAAGGTTTTAAGGTATAGTAATCGTAAACACCTTTTAAGCTGTGGAAGCCAGTCTGACCCAAGGTAAAGCAACTCTGACCCTTGCTGATAGTGCCAGGGGGCTCGTGGCTCTCATTCTGTGGGAAGCAGATCTCCTGAGCCTGGTAAGGATGGAGCAGAAAGCACAGTGGTAAGAGCCAAGGCGGAGAATCTGTGAAAATCTTTCATCTATGTGTCACGCCCACTCATAACACTTTTTCTGATAAGATCTGCCCTCAGCCATGCAATTTGCTATTTTAAAATGTGCCTTCTGTCAATTATACTGGTATGGTATATGATGAAAGGGAGGGCCGAGATCCCAGGGAACTAACTCATAGGTAGGAGCTGACCTACCACTAAGCTGAGGATAAACACACAAGTGAGTCTGCTGCCACCCAGCCTCTACCTCACAAAGAGCTTCAGCTGACCAAAAGTATTTCCCTAGTTCTGTCGGCTTTTATACGGAACAGTGGCGATTTCATCTATTGTTTTATTAACTGTTCTCATAGTTAAATAATGTAGCATGTCTCTAATATTTGTACATTTACTTTAAAAATGTCCAAGTGATCATTATTACCATGAGAACATGGTACCTCAAGGGCACAACTTTGAAACTAACTCCAGAGAAACCCATGAGGCCCTACTTGGGTTCTTAGAGATAAAAAGTACAGAAGCGTGGGGCGGCGCCTGTGGCTCAGTGAGTAGGGCGTCGGCCCCATATGCCGAGGGTGGCGGGTTCAAACCCAGCCCCGGCCAAACTGCAACAAAAAAATAGCCGGGCGTTGTGGCGGGCGCCTGTGGTCCCAGCTGCTCGGGAGGCTGAGGCAAGAGAATCGCGTAAGCCCAAAAGTTAGAGGTTGCTGTGAGCTGTGTGACGCCACGGCACTCTACCAGAGGGCGGTACAGTGAGACTCTGTCTCTACAAAAAAAAAAAAAAAAAAAGTACAGAAGCGTAATCCAAATTAAATAGAATTCTGTACAGAAACCTGACCACATGCAACATTCAGGATGCTAAATCTCAAAGCCAGTAAGAAAGAAAGAGATGAAATTCAGCCCACAAATCTTTTGACAGAAAAAATGAGCACTTAAAACAATTAAATCTACACACCACCCCTCATCCTTAAGGCTTACATATTTCAGTGCCCTGAATAAAATAATCCAGACTTACCATCTCCTCATCTGCTATGAGGAATCCTTAGACATCAAATTAAAAAGAAAACTTCTTACTGGCTTTTGAAGAACCATACAACAAAGGACTATTTGCTACTTAAAATCTGTACTGGAATTTGCTTTTTTACCTTATTTCAGTTGGACTTTCATGGAAGAGCCCAGTTAAAGATTCTGTCATGGCAAAAGAACAAAGCAGATTTTTCAAAAATTTGCTTGTATAATTCATTTAGTTTAATAAAAGAATGTCCCACAGAACCATCTGGCTGGCTCATCTGCATATTTACATTATTTGGCATTTACAGCTTAGTACCTAGAGTTACAGTGGAGCCTCCAGGGCACTACAGAAATATGCTCAAGACAGTGTTCATCAAATCCTGGGAGTTCCCCTACATTTCACAGCCTCCATTGCAGGTTCTTTGGAATCACGTGACTGATTCTAACCAAAGAACTTTAAATGGATATGATGTGTCACTTATAGGCTAAGGCAGGTGAGAGCCAGTGTACCTCTGCCATCTCTTGCTTGCTTCTTGTCCCATGACCATTGCAGCGAGCACACATTCCAGATTCCACAGCTGCAAGATAAAATGAGACATAAGCCAGAAATAACTATTTATTGTGTCAAGTCCCTGAGGTTTTTCAGATTTTGTGTGGCAGCTAGGGTTAATTTTCTGTCTACTACACCTTGGAGCTGTCATTCTCACAGAATACTTTGACTACTTCAATGACATTATAAGCTTGAACACGGATTTGAACCTCCCAGGTCCAATCTATGGCCCATAATCTGCCCCAGGCAGATTACGTAAGGACTTTCTTGCTTATCTGTGGTGGTAGATATCACAAGAAGCATGCATAGACCTTTTCTTCAGCTCTTCAACTTTCATTAGTCTGTGTGTATTTAATGTGTGGCCCAAGACAGATCTTTTCCTTCTAATGTGTGGCAGAGAGGAAAAAAACTTGGACACCCTAAATAGTAGTGGCTGCACAACCAATCAGCCACTGAAGGTAAAGGCGACAAGGCAGTCCGAGCATTAATCTCTCCCTGGAAGGCACCTATTAAACTCCTCCTGTGTGCCATGGTCTGGGCATGCTGTGGACAGACAAGAAGGACGAAGGCACAGTTTGTGCTCTCACTGTGCTAGCGATGTTGTCCCTATTAAGGGCCTAGGCTCCTGTCTCTCCCAACTAAGGTGTTACTAATGCCCTACACCTGGTTTGCTTAAGGAATTACATAATTATGCCACATCAAGGTTTTATACATTCCTAAAATGATGATCACATGAATAAAGGCAGTAAGTATGAGGATTTAATTGATGCCATGGGCTTCGACTCTGATTAGAGTAACAGAAGTTATAATCTGGTTTATAACAACTTTCTCCACCATACCTTTGCCAAAGCATTGGGCGCATGGGGCACTACAAGGTTAGTTAAAAATAGTCAAAGGAAAAAATGCTCATGAAAAACTTAAGCTCCTCTCAGGATGGCACCAGATTGATGCTTCTCCAGCCATGAGCAGCTCAGGTAGCAATTCTCACTCCCACTCGCAGCAAGGGTGACGTCAAGCCAGAAATCTGCACAGCTGTTGAGAAAAAGGAGTAACCTTTTCCAAGAGTTAATATCCATTCTGGATTCTGGATTTTGGCATTTATTGTTGTGACCTATTGTGTTTATTTTAAAGAAAATAAAGAAAGAAAATAGAAACGCTACTTTCACAGTAGCAATGTCTTTCTCTTTGACGGAGCCTTGTTGCTGATCAGTTTGTCAGCTGTTTCACTGCATACTCTGCCTGGAATGGTCCTGAGGGAATAGAGAGCATGATGCCAACTACCCAGCCCTGGTACCCATTAAAATTGCTATGTTTACTGCCGCAGCAATTTGCTTTAACATTGCTGTAGGCCATGTGTGGTCATTTTTCACTCTATGTCCTTGTTCACCCAATTTATGGGGGTTGTAATATTTATCTTATTCTGTGGATGATCTGAAGAAATGGGGGTCTTGCTATGTTGCCCAGGCTGGACATGAACTTCTAGGCTCAGGAGATTTCTCTCCTCAGCCTCCCAGGTAGCTGGGATTACAGGTACATGAAATTTAGAGTGAAAAACATCCAACTAGCTGAAAGCATCACAGACAGATAATGGAAAAGCTACCATGTATTTTTTGTCTAGGAGTGAGTGGTTTCCTGGGAAAAATTATGACTTTGAAATCAGAATAAACTATATTTCATTTGCATATTCCTAAACTCAAATGATTACTGAGTTTTTTAGAAGTTTGTATTATATAGAAGTAACATTTTGGGGGCGGCACCTGTGGCTCAGTGAGTAGGGCGCAGGGCCATGTACCAATGGTGACGGGTTCAAACCCAGCCCTGGCCAAACTGCAACAAAAAGTAGCCGGGCATTGTGGCGGGTGCCTGTAGTCCCAGCTGCTTGGGAGGCTGAGGCAAGAGATTCGCCTAAGCCCAGGAGTTGGAGGTTGCTGTGGGCTGTGATGCCATGGCACTCTACCGAGGGTGACAAAGTAAGACTCTGTCTCTAAAAAAAAAGGAAATAACTATTTTGCAATGTTAAGCTGTTTGAATCTTTGGAGAAGGTATTAACAGTAATTTCATCACAGGGAAATCCCCGTGATGGAATGAACTCCCAGTATGTTACTTACTAAATGGCTTACTCTTCTATATAAAGGCTAGGAGTTCATTGTATAGAATGACTGAATGTATATAACGAAATTATGTTATGTGCTTTTAACCTAGCTTCAGGAATTACTATATATCTCAATTTCATGATAGTTTCATTAGGAGAGGACCAAATGTAAGTATTTTATGTTTTCTTATCACTTTAGATTTGATCATTGCACACATTATTGAGGTTTTTAGCATTTTTTAACATGAAATTTATTTTTTTTTTCAAAGAAAGCATTTTTATTGGCCTTTTGGATAGAAATGGGAATTTATTTGCCAGGAAGGATGATCCCATCATACTTCTGCTGGAACCAGCGCATGGCCTCCTCTTTGCTGATTCTGTGTTTGGCCCCAATGCAGCCTGTCTTGCGCTTCTTGTCTGCAATGCTGAAACCTGGTCTACCCAGCACCACATAGAAGTCCAGGCCGTATATACCAATGTTTGGGTCATATTTGATACCCAGATCGATGTGCTCCTGGATCCCAAAGCCAAAGTTTCCAGTATCTGAGAAGTTATTTTTTCTTAATTCATACTCTTGCACCTTCAGACCTTTCTCCAGGACTTCCTCTGCCTTAGCCCCTCTGACTATGCAGCGGACCGCAATCTTCTCATTTCTCCTGATGCCAAAGGATCTGACAGTGTATCTAGCTTTGGAGAACACAGGGGTCTGGCCTGTGAGCTGTTCCAACACCTTAGCTGCCCGGGTCAGTCTGTCTCCACTCTCCCCCACACAGATATTGAGGCAGAGCTTGCGGATACGAAGTTCCCGCATGGGGTTCTCCTTTTCACCTTGATCCGCCATAATGAGAAACAGGAAGAGGATGAACTTTTAATCATTTTTAAGTATACATGATTTCTTCTGTGCCATTTAAATAAAATATTTTTATTTTTAAAAATCCATAAAAGCTAGAACTAGAGTGATTGTTAGACCAATGGACATCTCAGCCAATGGTACGTTCCTACTTTATTTCAAAAGACCCAGGAACTTTCCCTTATCATTTACCTTTTCTTTGCTAATGGGAAAACTGGGGGACATGGAAGTGATCTGGATGAAAATATGGAAGACAGACTAGTCTGCAACCCTGGTCAACCACTGAGTTTATTTGTAGGCCTACTGCCCCAATTCTCCTGCTCTTTCCCTTTGTCCCTTTCCACTGGCATCTCAGATGTCACTTCCCAGGTCTTATGAGATAAAAATGTTATTTTGGGTTTTGTTTTTGCGTCTTCTGCTTCCACGGCATCTGTCTGTTGCCTTTGAGTTGCTAGGAAACCGGGTGCACTGTCTGGTTCTCTGTGGCTCTTCCGTTGACCTCTCCCATATGTCTGTTTTGGAAAGGAAAAAAGAGAAATAGAACAATTTTCTTAGTGTATGTTCTCCCTCTAAGACCTAGTGGAATCCTAACTTTCTAAGTCTGACACAGGAATCTGTCAAGGGTATGAACTGATAGGCTTATGTGAGGCAAACGCCCCCCTCCTGAAACCCTCATTTACTCAGAATAATTGTTTTTTTAAGTTGCCAGTTGACTTCTACAGCTACCATAACAAGCATTTCCTTTGCTTTCTCTAAATGTCTCACAACAGAGAAAAAAAATATATCTGATGAAAAAATGTTATATTAAGAAAAAAAGCCAGGCATGGTGGCTCACAGCTGTAATCCTAGAACTCTGGGAAGCTAAGCCAGGTGGATTGCTTGAGCTCAAGAGTTTGAGACCAGCCTGACCAAAAGCAAGACCTTTGTCTGTACTAAAAATAGAAAAAGCATTGTGGTGGGCACCTGTTATCCCAGCTACACAGGAGGCTGAGGCAAGAAGATTGCTTAAGCCCAAGAGTTTGAGGTGGCAGACTGAGACTCTGTCTCAAAAAAATAAATAAAATGAAAAACAAAAGCAAGAATCCTAGGAATTTTCTCATATGGGTCAAATTCAGTTTTATTTGCATCATATGAATTTCTCATTTAATTAATTAGTAAAACCTTATGGAATAAGTGTAACATGTGACCAAATGCAGTCACTTAATAAAAGTTGTCATGTGATACTATTATTAAAACATTACCTCTTTTACAAAGTCTTCCTCTGAGAAGATCCTCTTCTTTAATCTTCTTTGTGAAGCTCCATAATATTGTGAATCTTACCTTGAATGTAAAGGCATTCTTCCACTCACATATTGTACAATACACTATGCAGAAGGAACCAACCTAAACTATAATATAAAGGCAGCTCATTTGCTGTGTTTTCTCCATATAATCATAAAATAACTTTATTCATTGATCTGATGTTAATTGCAGTTAGGTAGATTAGAAAGAACATGGTACTGGGAACTGAAATGCCTGCATGCTGACTTAGTCAGCTGAGTCACTTGAGAAAGTCACTTAATCTCTCAAGGATCCACTTCCTCTAAAAACAAAGCACATTTCTATACTGTCTGTTTTGACTGAAAAAGCTGATTTAAGATGCATGCTATTGATCATGCATTTAAGAACATTGTCCATTTCTGGCTGGGATGGTGGCTCTCATCTGTAATTCTAGCATTCTGGAAAGTCAAAGCAAGCTCTCAGGAGTTTGAGACCAGCCTGAACAAGAGTGAGACCCCATCTCTATTAAAAATAGAAAATAAGCTGGGTGTTGTGGTAGGTGCCTATAGTCCCAGCTACTCAGAAGGCTGAGGCAAGAGATCACTTGAGCCAGAGTCTGAGGTTGCTGTGAGATATGGTGACACTGTGGCACTCTAGAGTAACTTAATTTTTTGAGACTCTGTCTCCAAAAAAAAGAGTATTTTCCATTTCTCTTATGCGTCTGTCTTTCCATCATCAAATATCAGTGATCAAGCACCTACTATATGTGAGACTATGCTAAGTACTAGGTATACAATAAATACCACATTAACTCTGTCTTCAAAAAGACTGTAACTGAGTGGGAAAACAGTCATGTAAACACGTAACTAATACAATGTTATTATAGGCGTGTAGGTCCAAGTGGTGCAGGAGAACAAACAGGGCAGATCAAAGAAGGCTTCAGATAAGAAGCAGCTTTTTATTAGTGCCTTGAAAGATGACTGTTTCATATTTCTGCATAATCTCTCTCTTTTTCTCTCTGCCTATCCCTACTTTATGGATATTTGGTCTTCTTTCATGATACATTAAAAACCAGTACTCCAGCAAAATTGACCATGGCCTGCAATAATATTTCCCTCTGACAGTTCAGCAGCAGGCCAATTGCCAAAATAAAAATGCTTCATCTCTCGGTTTGGTATCAGAATGAATCCAAAAGGTTAAACAGATAGAATACAGAAACATCCTAAAGATATAGAGATGTCTTAGGATAGAGAGACAATTGAAGCCATCCAAAGGGCCCACAGTTCCCATCATTAATAAAGAAACTTTATTTTGAGAAGTCTATAAGAGCCCTGTGATTTAATAGCTTCTTTCTGCTTAGACACTCAGACTCATACATGAGAAATTCTAGCCAAAGAATTAAGCTGCAGTTTCCCTTTTGGAATATTCTCAATCTATAAGAACATTCACTGACACATATAGCATCTCTAGCAGCATGTCCATAGCCATGTACTCCAACCGGCCTCTAGGAACACAAGTGGAGCTACAGGTTCCAACCACCCACTAGCAGCACTCAGTCAGAACGAGCAAGTGACCTGTGTGCTTCACATCAACAACTGCATCAGGGTAGTCTTGGTGTGGAAGGATCCACAAGCTGGTGTGGCATGCTAAAGTGAATGGGGTAAAATCTTAAAGACATGCACCGTGGAATCCTCCAGGGAAATGTTAGATAAAATAAATTATCTTTCATATGTGTATATGAAAAAATAAAAGAACACTTTAATTTTAAAGGACATTTTATGTCCTCAAGGCTGACAAGAGTTGAAAGGGAGGATACTGATGCACTGTGGGCAGAGCTGTGGAAGATGACAGTCCTTTGGGAAGTAATTTATTCAGATGTCTCAAGAATGCAAAAATGCTCATAATCTTGGACACTTCTGGAACATAACCCAATTTATAGAAAAATCATTATGCATGAAGATGATTATCACAGGATTATTTATGGTAATAAATAATACAGTATCATACAAAAGTTTAGCAATAAGAAAATGGCTTATTAAAATTAATGCACATTCATTTTCATATGCAGTATATAATAAATCCATTAATGAGAACTGAAATGGTTTATAAACATTGAAAAAGCAGTTTAACATATTAATGATTGGCTCAGCACCCATAGCACAGTGGTTATGGTGCCAGACATATACACCGAAGTTGGTGGGTTCAAACCCAGCCTGGGCCAGCTAAAACGACAATGACAAGTGCAACAACAATAACAACAACAAAAGCCAGGTGCTGTGGTGGGCACCTGTAGTCCCAGCTACTTGGGAGGCTGAGGCAAGAGAATCTCTTAAGCCTAAGAGTTTGAGGTAACTGTGAGCTATGATGCCATGGCACTCTACCAAGGGCAACGTAATAGAACTTTGTCTCAACAAAAAAATATGAAATGATTATAACCAAATGCAAAATTAAATAACTACTTGAACTTTTAGATATAATCATGCTTTTTACAAAATGCATAGAAAAAAGATTGGCAGGAAATAAACCTCAAATTTCCAGTGATTGCCTATGAGTGAAATTAATTGACCGACATTTATATTATTTTACTTTTTAACATTTTTCTTGTTTTCTCTAATGAGATTCAGGAAAAAAGTGTATTGTATGCAATAAATCAGAATTGCTCTGTTGAGGTATGGTGTTATTCATAGATCCACAGACAGCCAGACAGATCAATGACCTATGTGAGCCAACACAAAATCCCAAAGGATGTCAGCAAACTGAAGAGCCAAGGGAGGCACAGTGACATAAGACAGGAAAGTTTGATTCCCAGAACTTGTGAGTAATAAAAAGATAAATGCAGAGAAAAATGGTTTTTATAAATGCATCTGATTTTCAGAATAATCTACATCATAGATAAATTCAGAGTGTCTCTGCTAATGTACCTTAACTAAAAAACTCAATTAATTCAATAAATTTTTACTGAGCACCTATTGTATGCTTGGTGTTTGTCCATGAACTAGGGACACAAAATAAATATGACATGGGTTCCCTGACTTGAAGAAGCTAAGAAGAATACAATTCGACACAATAGCTTTTATTACATATAGATTTAATAAATGCAGTTACCTCCAAGAATTGCCTAAAGATAAGAAATCTTAAAATATTTCATTTGCACTAGTAGAAAAGAAGGAATTAAACTCCAAGGGAGGGAGGTGGGGCCTTGGTGTGTGTCACACTTTATGGGAGCAAGACATGATTGCAAAAGGGACTTTACCTAACAACTGCAATCAGTGTAACCTGGCTTATTATACCCTCAATGAATCCCCAACAATAAAAAAAAAAAAAGAAAGAAAAATCTCTTCCTTTAAAAAAAATACAGAAAGAATTTGAACATAGCCTAATAAAACTTTTGTAAACCTTTTTTTGTTATTGACAAATAGCTGAATTTTTATATTTAAAAAAATAAAAATTTCATAATTCAAAAAAAAAAAAGAAAAATTAAAATCTGGAGTTAGAAAGTCAAGATAAAAGTGCATCAATTCATGTTGATATCCTACAGCTGCTAATACCAAAATAGGTTGGAGAAAGAAGTTGGCTTACCAGAACTGAGTCAGTTGGCCATGAGCATTTGTTGAGTGCTCACTGTGGTCAGAAGCAGTGTAAAAGTCACTGTGAGATAGTACGCAAAAAATAAAACATTTTGTCTCTCCCACAAGAAGTTTGCACACTTCACGAATGTGGGAGCAAGAGAAATAAGTAAAGAAAGTGTTTATGAATTTCACTCATCCAGGAAATTCAAATGGAAAAATAATGAATAGGAGGAGTAAGGAGGCCCCACCCAAAACTGGGGGCATACTCTACAGCAGCAGCTCTCAACATGTGGGGCTCGACCCACAGGAACCATATTAAAGGGCCACGGCATTAGGACGGTTGAGAACCACTGCTCTAGGGAGTGAATCATAGAAGTTTCCCTGGAAAGGTGAATTTGTAACTGCACTCTTAAGGTAATGAGGGAGGTTTTCAGAGAAAAGACAGAAGAATGAGTGGGATACTCACTGAATGGGAAACAAAAAAGTAACATGTAAAGTAAGGCCAGGAAGCTGAGCCTGACTGGACTCTAATGATTCCCAGCCCTGATGGCACCTGGGAGCTTAAACACACTTAAACCCAGACATTCTGAATTATTGATCTGCATAGGAACCAGGCATTCATCTACACGAGAACATTCTCCCAGTGAGTCTGGTCTTCAGCCAGTGTTGAGAACCCCTGGATAAAGGAACCATATTACTGAACAATGTCAGATGATGTACTTGAAATGGGAAGCAGATATTTGCCATAATTAATTTGGGTTCATTAGCCTGTGAGCATCTTGAAAGCAGGGATCATGTTTATATTTATTTCTGGATGAAAATAATACTAAGTTAATCTTTATTTATTTATTTATTTATTTAGAGACAGAGTGTCACTTTATCACCCTGGGTAGAATGCTGTGGTGTCATAGCTCACAGCAACTTCAAACTCTTGGGCTAAAGCAATTCTCTTGCTTCAACCTCTCAAGTAGCTGGGACTACAGGTGCCCACCACAATGCCCAGCTATTTTTAGAGACCAGGTCTTGCTCTTGCTCAGGCTGATCTTGAACCTGTAAGCTCACTCAATCCACCCGCCTCAGCCTCCCAGTGTGCTAGGATTACAGGTGTGGCTAAGTTAACTTTTTTGAATGAATTAATAGTTGAATAAGTGAATGAGTAAGATAAGTCAAAAAAAATGGAGTAGGGTGCCCGTCCCATATGCCGGAGGTGGCGGGTTCAAACCTAGCCCTGGCCAAAAAACACACACACAAAAAAAAAAAAAAATTACTGTAGGCAGCTCAGCCAACAAATATTAAGATGATGATAAATTTTAAAAGAGTTGTTCCAATATTTTAACAGAAGTGTGTAAAAACAGGCAACAGTTAGCATCTACTGAGTGTCCCTGTGTCGTGCTCCGTAGAGGCAATGTGTCGTTTCCTACAACCAGCCTGTCAAGTAGACAATATTATTGCAAATGAGGGAATTGAGGCCCAAGATCACCCAGTGTGGATGAGTAGCAAACCTAGGAATCTGGATTTGTAAAATGTAATAGTTCGTCCAGGTGCATGCCTAGATGTATATGAACAAACACCACACAAACCAACAGAGGCTCAAATTTCCCAGTGCAGAAATAGCACGAGATTTAACTAAGGTATTTACCTAACTACAAGATTAGAACTCTTAACAGGAATCAACAGGTGGGTCAACACCCGGCGTTCCTGAAATTTCTATTGCTTCGTCATTTCTCAGATAGGATTTTATTAGAAGTGTAATAGAAAATAGGTCCCATGGCATTTTGGTTTGGAATAGAAAATATAAATGCTTTATAATTTAGGAGAAATTTTCCAACACCTATCACTTCTCTGTTCACATTTAAGGTAACTTTTTTCCTTCATCCTTTCAGAGACTGTTTGAAAAGAAATCTCTCCTATGCGATGCCACGTATTACCTAAAATACTAAAATTACATATGAATTGAAATAAGAAACTAATAAATTGAAGAGGGATTCTCCTGCTCGTGTACTATGTAGTAAATATTGTGATTGACCTTTAAAGGCTGTTCTGGATGACCTTATTTTAGAAACTATAGGAGAACCAGACACTCCAAATAGTAAATTTGCTTAAAAAGTAAAATTGAGGTCATTTTAAGGAATATCGCCCACTACTCAAGAATAAATACAACACCTGAATTAAAAAAAAAAAAAAAACTTAGCCACTCCAGGAAGGAAAAAGGGGGACCATCCTATCAACGCTCAACAATATTGACATCAACAAGTTAAGCACATTAATTGCTTCATGATTCTTTGGGAACCAGAAACTGGATCTTTTGTGTTTGGGTATAACCCAAGCCAATTTAGTTGAACAACAATTTGAAATATATTGCCAACAGGCAACACAGCTGAATTCTTCTGTGCTTAAAACATTTCAACTTGGTAACTGCAATCACAAAAATCATATAACCTTGATACATTTTCCACTTTCCTTCCTTTTTGTATTAAAGACCTTATCACTTGAAAAGCTTAAATTCACTATTTGACTTTTACATCAGGCTCAGCAACTACTCGCTGCAACATTCATTCATTTACTAACGAGCTTTGCTTATATTTTTTTATCATCAGACTTTCATGTTCCTCTTTGTGGCTTACTCCTCCCTCCTCAGACCATGTATGAATCTACTATAAACATCATTTATTTTTGGCACTGAAGCTGCGATGTTCTAGTTGGGAGCTTGGCATTTCTCTTTGGCAGTACACTGGAAATACTCAACAAAACTCATGTGACAAAGTCTCTGAATTGTTCTGGAAGTAAGAACACAGCATTATCTAGAAATTTCCTTGAACTATTTAATATCTTTAGAACTAACTTACCATCCCTGCCAGGGAAACATACCACTTAAAAGAATACTTTAGGGTTTGGAAAGATCTTTCTAACTTACTAGATGCAAATTTGGGACTTCTCCACAGCCCAGGTAAGGAAGACTACTCTGAAAAAGATAAAGAGCTCCCCTTCTGGGGACATAACCTGTCATGTTACATAATAACTGTAAATTCCATTACTCCCCTTTTTTCCTCCCAAGTCTCTCATCCCCATACACTCTGTATCTTATTCTTCATTGCAAAATGACGAATAAAAGGGAAGTGAACGATGATAAAATAGTTCAGTGACTACGTAAAGAAAGGCAGAACTCAAACCATAAAACAAGTTGTTACAGTAAAAAACCACCAAACCCCAACTGAACAAAAATACCACAAAAGCAAGGCAAAGCCCTCTGCCAAAATTTGGTTCATTGAAAGGAAAATATGTTTGAAAGAAAGGCCAGAAGACAATCCTATGTGAGTCCTAGTGACATCCAACCTGAATACCAAAAAAAGGCTGGCACAGAGCTACTTGCCATGGGCAGCCAGTAGGATGCAAAGCCCTTTGTACCTCGTACAGCCCAGGTCTCACCCTTCCCAATCAGTGGTGCCTATAATATATTCTTCCTTTCTCTTTTTTCTCCCTTAAGTTGCTACTTTGCACAAATATTATATTTTTAGTCATCTTTCTGCCACTGCAATACAACGCTTTGCGGTAAATGCTTATTGAAATAAAAATTCTAATTGGAAGTCTTTTGTGCCATTAATAGAGGTCTTTTGATTCAAAATATATCAATGAGAAGATCTATTTATATAATCAAACTAGTTTTAATGACTGCTTTGTTGGAGTTCTGTGAATCAGATTGATTATTAGAATGTCATATTTTAAGCCTTATGTTCTGTTTACATGACATTCAACATTCAAATAATAGGTATTGATAATCTGAATATTAGTCTAAAAAGTCATTATTTTATGAAGAGATAGCTGTACCAGCCTTTCCTTTTTATTCTAATATAAATAAAAACTCTAGGGCTAATGGCAATTATCCCTCTTCTACTTAACAAAAAAACAATTTAGCCGGGCGTTGTGGCGGGCGCCTGTAGTCCCAGCTACTCGGGAGGCTGAGGCAAGAGAATCGCTTAAGCCCAAGAGTTAGAGGTTGCTGTGAGTGGTGTGACGCCACGGCACTCTACCCGAGGGCAGTACATGAGACTCTGTCTCTACAAAAAAAAACAAAAAAAACAAAAAAAACAAAAACAATTATTTTCATTTAGATACATGAAAATGTTAATGCTTTTCATACTTCAAAGTTCTAATTTCCATATTAAGACCGAATGACAGCAAAGGGGTTTCCTTTCACTTTCTAACCAAATCAGATTGAGAAAAAACTGAACACATTTTCCATAGCTACTTCAGGCAGTTATCGTCATGTTTACTAAATTTTCTCTGAATTCATTTTACTAAAACAGAAAGTAGAGAAAGAAAAAAAATTATCTTCAGGTCAAAAATACTACACCTCAAGTTCTCTGGTCCTTTCCTAGGTTAAGTATAGGAAAACAAAGGGTGGCCATAAAGTTCATGTGTTTAAAATAGACAACTATTTTAAATTGTATGTCACCTCTAAGTGTCCACCCTCACTTTCCTTTGCATGTGAAAAAAATTCTCTGAATAAAATGATGATAATAACAATCTGGAACTCTGACTGAGTTCAAAGCTTTACACACATCATCTCCTCCTAATTTCCACAACAACCATATGAGATCAGTATTATTATTATCCTCACTTTACAGATAGAGAAACTGAGGCTTAGAAAAGCAAAGTTATCTGCTCAAGTTTCTTCAAGTCCTCATTGGCAAGGGCTGAGCTCATAACTGCTAAGCTGTATGCAAACACCCCGGAGTCATCTCCCCTAGTATTATTCTATGAGATAGGTATGAGCAGAAAAGAGAGAGGGAATGTTTCTGTTTATGTCCTTTAAGACTGAGAAAAACCTATTGAATCAGGTAATTTTTTTCTTTCCGTTTTTTTTTTAACAAGTAAAATAATTCAACTGAAAGGTTCCATAAAGTTACTCCCAAGAAGGTTCATTCATAACTAAACTGATATATATATTCTCATTATCTAATGATTCCTATCTTTAGCATCTTACCCAATCATCTTGATTCTAAAATTCCATCTAAATAATATATTTAATCATATACTAGAGTTTTTTCTCCATAATCAAAATGCAATTTCTGGCCAGGCATGGTGGCTCAGCCTATAATCCTCTGTACTCTGGGAGGCTGAGGAGGGAGGGTAGCTTGAGCGCAGGAGTCCGAGATCAGATCCCAAGATGGGGCTTGCTCTTGCAAGCCCCATCTCTACTAAAAACAGAAAAATTGGCTCGGCACCTGTGGCTCAAGCGGCTAAGGTGCCAGCCACGTACACCTGAGCTGGCCAGTTCAAATCCAGCCCAGGTCTGCCAAACAACAATGACAGCTGCAACCAAAAAATAGCTGGGTGTTGTGCTGGGTGTGTAGTCCCAGCTACTTGGGAGACAGAGGCAGGAAAATGGCTTAAGCCCAGGAGTTGGAGGTTGCTGTGAGCTGTGATGCCACAGCACTCTATCCAGGAGGGTGACAGCTTGAGGCTCTGTCTCAAAAAAAAAAAAAAAAACAGAAAAATTACTCCGGCATTGTGGCAGCGCCTGTATTTTCAGCTACTTGGGAGGTTGAGACAGGAAGATAGATTGAGGCTAAAGTTTGAGGTTGCTGTGAGCTATGATGACACCATAACACTCTACCCCTGGTGATAGAGACTCTGTCTCTAAAATAAAATAAAATAATAAATCAATTTTCCTTGAAACACATAATTTAAATATTTATAAATATTTCCAATTCTTTGATATCTCACAGAGAGATGTTATAGGAACCTAAACATGAAGAGACTCTTAGATATATGAATGTAAATAAGACCAACAACCAGGAAACCTCTCATTCGATTTGTAGAGTGTCTAACTTGAACTCCACAGCAAGAGTAAGAAACACTGTTTATACTATGCTCACACATAGAGGGGAAAATGTAAAATAAGATACACAGGAAAAAAAATTCTAAACATTTACTATAATTCTTAAATTTTTTGTGTATGAATCTGGGTGATTTCTCCTTTCTGTATTATTCTCTGTGTTAGTTTTAATATAGAGAAAATTTCATTTTTTATAAAATGTAAGGCACTATCCTTTTTATTTATTTCATTAGTCAACTTCAGTTGTATATTTTACATGCAATCAAAATCATCGACTTTAAGTACACGATTTACTGGGCTTAGACAAATGCAGTCATTTGTGTAGGAAGCACTACAAGCCTGACAGAACTTTTCAATCATCTCAAAGTTCCCTCCTGCCCCTTTGTTGAGTCTGTTCGGCCCTGGCCCTAGGCAGCTACTGGTCTGATTTCTATCCCTATACTTTTGCCTTTCCCAGAATTCCACATAATTGAAATGATATAGTATAGTCAGCGGTTCTCAACCTGTGGGTGGCGACCCCTTTTTAACAATGAAAATACATTGCGGCATCAGGAAGGTTGAAAACCACTGGTTTAGAGGTATTTGCATGCAGGTTCTTTCACTTTTGAGATTTACTCATGATGTTGTATGTGTCCACTGTTCATTCTTTTCTGCTGCTAAATTTATTAAATGGACACACTGCAATTGGTTTATTCACAGTTAATGGACACTTGGGTTGTTTCCAACTTAGGACTACTATGAACACGGCATACAAGTCTTTGTCTGCACATGTTTTCATTTCCTTTGATTAAATACCCAGAAATGGAATTCCTGAGCCATACACTAAATGTGTTTAACTTTTTAAGAAAATGACAAACTTTTCTAAAGCGGCTATATAATTTTGCATACTCATAAGCAAAGCACAAGAGTTCCAATTGTTCCGCACCTTTACCAACAATTTTTTTCGATCTTTTAACTTAGTTATTCTAGTAGATACATAGTGAAATCATATTGTGGTTTCAATTTGCATGTGCTTATGACTGGTCATAAGTGTAAGATGCCCTTGATCTTAAAATGCTACCAAAAAGAAAAAATGTAGCCAGCTAAACAACACACAAGGCTTTCTTGTCACTTAAACACTGTATTTCATAGGTACTTTAAAAAGTTTCTTAAACTTATTTAGACATAGATTTTTTATATGTAATTAAGGAATATACTGTACAAGCAAAATTAATCTATAAAGAAAATACTAAAACTTATTTTTGAAGTTCTGCTTTTCTATCTAAATCACCTTTTGGCACTTATTGATGTTAATGATGTCCACTGTCAATGGAAAAAAATTCAAACTCTGTAAAATAATTTAAAGAGATTTATTCTGAGCCAAGTGTGTGTGACCAACAGCCTGGAGCAAATGTTTTCAAGAGGTTTTGAGAAAATCTGCCCACAGTAGACAGGTTACAGTTTGGTTTTATACATTCAAGAAGAGGGGAATTACCCTTAAAATCCTAAGTCAATACATGGAGGGTGTATATTGGTTTGGCCCCAAAAGACAGGATATGTTAAGGGGGCTGGAGGGATGAAAAGGTATACATGTGTTTAAAGATTCTTTGATTTATAATTGGTTAAAGAAATAAAGCTTCGTCTAAAGTCTTATAATGTTCTAAGTTGAGAATGTCTGTTAATCAGAGATAAGACATGCAACATGTACTCAAGTGATCCACCAAGTAAATTGACAGCCTCATAGGTGTGCTTTCACTTGCATGGACTTAGGCCCGTTAATGATTTAGAATTTTGTTTCAAAGGGCAACTCCAAAATGGATCAGACATAACAAGGCATATCTGACCTCCCTTCTCCTCATAGCCAGCAACTCAGCTTTAAGTTTCTTCTGGCGTCCTCTTGGCCAAGAGGGGGTTCATTCATTCAATTGGGGGGCTTATGATTTTATTTTAGTTCATACCACATAGCACCATCTTCTGTATCAACAATGGCAGTGGAGCAGCAGCACTTTATCTGGGGAGTGTGCTGTTTTCTCTGAGATTTTTCTCTGACTCACTAACAAGCATTCTGCAAGTTTTGATGCTGACACTTATTTGATCTTACCACACTGAATTGAATTCCTTATTAGAAAAGATTCATGTTCTTTCTTCATGTGGTTTAGAGACTTGAAATGAAGCAGGGTTTCAGTTGTGCTCCGACAAGTGGGAATGAACAAGAACAAACAATAACACCTTGGACTGCTGCCCAAGGGGGTGTTCATAAAGACACACTGTAAAGACTATAAAGAACAACTGTAAACCTGGCAAGGTGGTTCACGCCTATAATCTCAGCACTGTGAGAAGACGAAGAGAGATCACTTGAAGTCAGAAGTTCAAGAACAGCCTGAGCAACACAGTGAGACCCTGTCTCTATAAAAAAATAGCAAAGTTAACTGTAGTCCCAGCTGTTTGACAGACTGAGACAGGAGGATTGCTAGAACCCAGGAATTTGATGTTGCAGTGAGCTACGATGACACCACTACACTCTAGCCTGGGCAACAAAGAAAGAACCTATCTTAAAAAAAAAAAAAAAGGCAAAAATATCCAGTTGGAAGATACACCCTAATTTCAGAAGAATATGTAAAAAGGTACATCTTATAAACATAAAATAAAATGTAAAATAAGCATGCTTTATAAAAGTTGTCTTTATCTCAGATCTGTGTGTTTTAGTACAGAAAATACACTGATGAAAGCTGCACTTCCATTATTCTTAAACTGCATCACGCAATTTGGCGAGTAATCATAATAACAAAATACCCTCCAATGATTTGTAAATTCGTCTTCTCTACAAGTTCCTCACATTCAGGAACTTTTCCTCTGACTCCTCTCATATTATTTACAGTAGTCTTTTTCAAATTTTGTGTAATGATCCATTAGAGAATCATGTAATCATTATAATGGGCCATGACAAGCAGTTTATAAACAACATAAAATAGGGCGGCACCTGTGGCTCAAGGAGTAGGGCGCCGGTCCCATATGCCAGAGGTGGCGGGTTCAAACCCAGCCCTGGCCAAAAACCACAAAAAAATAAATAAATAAAAAATAAATGAACAACATAAAGTAGAATAAAAAATATGAGTGCTATATATAATGAGAGCGAGAAACAGTCCACAATACTTTTTTTTTTTTTATTAAATCATAGCTGTGTACATTGATATGATCATGGGGCATCATTCACTAGCTTTACAGACATACTTTTGTTTTTATTAATTATATTTATGTAGCTATATGCTGGTTGTTATATCAAATGTATTTTCTATAGTGTGTCATAATCAAAAATGTTTGAAAGACATTACTATAATGGCATTAGAAGTATTCTATAATATTGATTTATTTTTGCGTACTAAGCCAACTTTAAACTTTTAAAATAGCCTAAAATTTTGGTCCATTTTTTCAAAAGGACCAAATTATCAAGATGGTGTACTTTTACCTTCTCTCAATGAGGACACTATTGGAAAACTCCTTGCAAACTCTGCTAATTTATGTAATTATCATATCGAAGTCTATCATGGTTCTGTTTCAGTTCCTGACCTGCAAATGAGAAAATCAGTATTCTGCAGTCTGGACACTGGACTCAGAGCTTTGAGTCCTGGGGAAGCTGATTATTTGAAAGAATGCCCTCTTCTCAATTCTTCAATCAGGCCCCATATCTGCAAACCCAAACCAATGACACAAAGACTCTGGAAGTACTCAGACCAAACCTCACTGGAAAGCAGGTCTAAGACTATTTATTTATTGTTTCTCAAACACATCACTAGACCTCCCCATTCATGCATGTGACTCATCAAAATATTTCTTCCATTCAAATTTGGTAGCCTTTCAGGAAAGTGCTCTGGGACATGAAATTTCTTCCATCTCTGTTGCAATTCTGGTAATGTTCAGCTTCCTGGAAACCTGGCTTCCTCCAGAGTTGCCTGGATTACCTATATCCTGATCCTCTTAATCTAGCTCTATCATGGGAAAACTACCTGGGTCAGGAGATGAGTTCCTGTCCTGGCCACGTCACACAAGTGATCTTAGGCAGTTTACTTAAGACTCTTTGGGCTCCATTTCCTTCAAGGGCAGACAGAATGAGCTCTCTGCGTTTATGTGCTCTAGTATTCTTCCCAGCTCCATAAGGCTACATCATTGTTGAATAGTTTTCATATCACTTAAAGAGATAGGGATTGCACGTGTAGAGTGGGGTATGGACCTCAAAACCATGCCCTTATTTTAGCCATAAAAGTTCTACTATAATATCATTTGTTAAATCCATGTAAAGTTTCATTTGAATAAGGGATTCCCTGGACAAAATAAATAAATAAAAATAACAGAGGCAATTGATCCATTTCAAATATTTGTTGTCATTCCTAGTGTCAGACAGTGTTTTAGGTGCTGGGGTTCTCCTCATAAACTAGACAGGGAAGCCTCCTACCCTTGTAGATATTCAAATAGCTATTGATGTGAAAATCATTTTTGTAAACTTGAAAGCACTACATGAAGTAGCTTGTTTACTTACATGAAGTGGATACCATTTTGTAAAAAAAAAAAATTATTTTATCATTAAAATATTTCTATCATATCTAGAACTGGTATACTCCATAAGAAGACTATAGCTGAGAACATCTATTTAGTCAACTGGATAGGGAAAGCATTTTGTAAAGAGAACTGAATTTCTGTAAAATATCTCACTAAAAGAGGTTAAAAGAGATATTACACCATTTCCTTTTGAATAAGGAACTGCTGATAATCTGTGAGATTAAAATCATGAGATCAGAGACTGCATGTAACTATGAACATACCCATTAATCTGACTCTTTAGAGACATCTCTTTTGTAACACTATAAACTCCTTGAGGGCAGAAGACATGTAGCTTTTACATATCTAGTTCTCTTATAGCACCTATAACAGAACTGGTTTTGTTTTGAGACAGGGTCTTCCCTGTTGCCCAGGCTAGAGTGCAGTAGCATTATCAAAGTTCACTATAACCTCTAGGTCCTGGGCTCAAAGTCATCCTCCTGTACAGCCTTCTGAGTATTGGGACTATAAGCATGGGTCACCATGCCAGATAATTTTGTTTTCTTCTGTAGAGACAGAGTCTTACTATGTTGCTCTGGCTGGTCTCAAACTCTTGGCCTCAAGTGATCCTCCCACCTCAGCCTCCCAAAGTGCTGTGATAATAGACATAAGCCACCACGCACAGCCTACAATGAAACTTTATTACACCTTTAATGAATGAAATGTGCCAAGCACTCAACTCTGGAAGATAATACCAGGTACTCCACTGCCACTAACATAGTAGGTGGAGTGATTAGATGACACTAATTTACCCAGGATTGTCTCAATTTAAGCCTGTTGTAGGATAATTATCATTACAATATTTCTATCATATCTAGTACTTTAAATTTAAATTTAAATTATCGTTAATGAATAATGCTCCCTTTCATTCTAAGTGTTAAGTTTTTCAAGATAAATCATATGCTTGCCCTAATCACAGCCTCAGTCACATTCATTCTGCTTTTCTACTGCTATAAAGATGAGGAATTCTAGAACATTCTGGCTCAGTTATTTTTATCTTACTCTATGAGCAAGTAAAATAAGTGTAGAGCTGGAGAGAGGCATTCCTGTTCTGCTCTTACCACCGGACTCGTGGAGACTAACAATCGGTTTAGGAAGAGAGTATATCTTTAGGACACTGAGCTAGAACATAAGCACACCTTGCCCTAGGAAGACAAGGCCACCAAGAAACTTGACTAAAAGGCAAAACGTATCAAGTTTCTCACCACAAATAAAGACGTGACCTGGAGGGAACCTTTCACCTCAATCCTAATGAGTCAAAACAATTATTAGATGGATAAAGCCTGTTGCGTACTATATCCAGGAATTTGGGAGGATAATTGGATCACATCTGTTAATTACTTTGAGTTTCATAGAAACGGATACCACAGAAATTCCTGACATTGTTAGAGGAATGTTGCAAAGGCCAGAAGGTAGGACAATTTATCTGTACTTACAACGTCAGAGAAATTATCCTAATCTAGATTTCTGCTTTCATCAAACACACGTAATAATAGTAATAGTAATAATAATATGGTAGCCTCCTTTGTCTTTACCCATCTGCTCTTTCACAACAACCCTGTGAAAAGGGATGGGTAGGCAAGGCCTGGGGGAAAACAGTGGCAGACAGCATTTCTGTAAGCATATGCCAGTGGGAATTGACCAAGTTTGAGCATGGAGAATAACTTTGAAGATAAATAAAGTAAAAGCAGCCTACATTATTTGTATATACATAAATGAAGTTTAGAACAGTGCTCTGATCCAGGGACTTCTGATTTCTAATCCTCCTTCTGTTCCAGGCCTAGCAGTGGGGTGGGCAGTTAGATGGCAGCCCTAATAATTACCAGATCCTGAGGGCAAGGTCTCAGAAAAGGAAGCACTCCTCCTCTCTTGCTAAGATGAAGTTAATTCCTGAGCAGTTCTAAAAGTCCAAAATAAGATAAAAAAATAAAAGTCCTGGAGGCATCAGTCTGACCCTAGGGAAAGCCTGAAGTTAGGTGCGCACTCAAATTACTCTCAAGGCCAAGTTTATGTCATCCTGGACTTTACATAAGATAGACCATACATCCCTGATTTAGTTCTAATAGCAGGTTTACGTACTATCTCCCTTTTTCCTCCTTCTTTCATACTTCTTAGCTATCCCACTTTCCTAGCCGAAAGGATAAATTTAACCTCTCCATGTTTTAGTTTCCTCAAGGGTAAAATTGGTGATACAGTTGTGAGAGGGATAGAGATGACCTTCAGACAACAACAAGAAGCCCCAAATTTCTTCATGAAGCAAAGGCATAGCTTTAGTACCCTATACCCAGTAATCCTGCAAAAGTGTGGTGACCAATGTAAAAGCAATCTAAGGTACCAACATGAAAGCCAATCTAATTCTGTTGCTACAACAAAAGACTGTGCTGTAATCAGAGCTATAGGAGCTTCCATAAAACACTTCACTTACCCAGAATACTCATTTCAGTTCCTTCCTAGTTTCTTCTCCCTTTGTCTCCAATTTAGAACTGGGACAGGGCCAAAGAGAGTTGCCCATTTAGTGGCCCCAACTACTTCCCCTGTCATGCCTACAGAAAGGGAGACCCAGAAGTTGGGAGTCTGGGATCAGGCAGATGATAACCAAGTAATTGTGTGAACTTGGCAGTCATTTAACATTCTGGACCAATTTTACACACAAGGAAGGGTTTGGTCTCTATGAATTTTAAGATCCCTTTTTGTGAGGCCAGGCAGTGGCTGAGGCCTGTAATCCCAGCACTTGGGAGGCCAAGGTGGATAGATTATCTGAGTTCACCAGATCGAGGCCAGCCTGAGCCAGAGAGAGACTTTGTCTCTAAAAAATAGCTGGGCATTGTGGTGGGAGTCTGTGGTCCCAGCTACTAAGGAAGCTGAGGCAATAGAATCACTTAAGGCTAGGAGTTTGAAGTTGCTATGAGCTATGACACCACAGCACTCTACCGAGGGTGACAAAAAAAAGAAAAAAAAAAAACCTTTTTATTCAAACACCTCTAATTTGCTTAAAGTTTTTACTCTTTCTTTTACATCTCCTCCCTTCTTTTTCTTATGGTGATGTTTATGTTCCAAAGCTCTTATATAGTAGAACCTCCACAGTTGATCATCTAACCCCTCCTTAAGTTGACCTAATTTGCATAGACCAGACATGCACCACATGTACGTATCAGTACAGTAGGCCTAGTTCCTTATGCTAACCCCTCCGTATGTTGACCAATTTGTTATAGTTCCTTGAGTCGTCAACTTACAGAGGTTCTACTGTATTTATAATAATCTGGCAGAGCCATAATAGCCCAGAGGTTTCAAACAAAGCACAGCCTTTGGTATTAGAGAAACCAGAATTCAAGGTTTACTCCTGCTACACACCATGTATGTAATTTCAGGTAAATTACCTTACTCTATCTGTAAAATGAGATTCATAATTGTGTCTATCTCAAAGGACACTGTGTGCAGAATGCTTGATACATGTTCATCTAGTTATTCAAGCACCTACCATGTGACAGGCACAGTGCTACAAGCTGGGAATACAGCAGTGAGCAAAACAGATCAGGTCTTTGCTTATATGGAAATTACCATTAGTGAGGAGCAAACTCTTGAATAACTCATCACTGAAATCCAAGAGTGATATGTGCCGTGAAAGCACCATCCAGGGGCAGAGTCCTGAACAGTGTAATGGAGAAATTAATTAATCTTATTGGGAGCATGGTATGAAAATCCTCTTTAAGAACACTCTGAGTGTGAGTAGAATGGGTCAACAAAAGAGTGGGAACAAGACCATAAGCAGGTTGGGGAAAGGCTTATGGAAGAACCTAGAGCTAGAAGGGTGGCCGTGGCTGATGATCCTGGAGGCGCTAGAGAAGTAGGCAGAGGTAGGCAGAGTAGTCAGACAAACGTTGGCTACTGACATTATTACTGTCCTCACAAATTTAACATATCCAGAAGGAATCTATATTTTTGCACAAAGCATCTCCTCCCTCCTGCCTTCCCCATGTGATTATCACAGTAATGCCATTTTGCTGACCCTCATGTTGAAGTCTTCTGTGGCATTCTTCTCCCCTTAGCCCTTCCATTTAATTATTCTATAAGTTTTAAGAACCATTGTGCTCAAAAGACATAATCTAGCATTTCAATTTTTGAGTTTCCTCCACCTTGTGCTCTTGTTTCTATTCTCAGTTTTCACTTATGCCTATGCCTGAGTTACTGCACCAGCTCTTTCCTGACAGCCCTATCTCTATTCTTTACCAATTTGAAGAAGCCTCACCCACAGACTAAAACTAATTTGTGTTTATGGCTGCTCCCCTCAAAAAAAAACAGTGGCCTTCCACTAACCTTCAGATGACGCCAGTTTTCAGAGTTCTGCAAGACATTTCCTGCCTATCCAGGGGCTGATCTGAAGGGAGTAAGCTTCACTCTATCCAAACTTATCTCCTTGTGTCTCCTGAATACATGAGACTCATTCCACCCTCTAAGCCAGTTCTCAGCCCACAGAGTGCATTGTAATCACCTGAAAAGTGTTTAAAATACCCACCCTTGTGCCCACCCCTGGAGACTCTGGAGTGGACCTCAGTCATCAGTAATTTTTTAAGCATGCCAGGTGATTCAACTATGAGGTCAAAATTGAGAACCACTCTCTGTGCATTCCACCTGCTATTTCCCTGGCTGTTCTCTTCCCCACTCCCAGCCCTTTTCTTCTGTATCCTTGTAGGTACAACAAATCAGACTATCCTTGTCTACTCCTGACTACCCAGATCCCACCTTTCTCAAATACTAATGATTTGAGTCAGTTGTTTCAGCAATAAAAAATATTCCTGCTAACTGGAAGTTCTAGGTGTATTATGGAATAAAAAGACCATTGTGAGCCAGTCATGGGAACTAACCACCACTTAAAACATTGTATCTATGGAAAAGCAGATGTTCTCTCACTGAAGGCCCTAACAACCATTAGGAACCCATCTTCAGATTTCCAGCGTGACCCACAAGTGCACAGCTCTGCCTGTTCTTACTGCCTTTGCCATTCTATAGGAGCAAGAAATTTCATTTTCCCAGCATGTTACCTCTTTGGATACACAATTTCTTTTTGTCTTATCATTTTATTACATGCTAATTTACCTTACTGAACAGAGCAAATGGATTGAAATCATTTCTCTACCACTCAGGACCATTACCATGAGCCATCAAGACAGCTCACGCCTGTAATCCTAGCACTCTGGGAGGCCCAAGCAGGTGGATTTCTTTCTTGGAATTCAAGACCAACCTGAGCAAGAGAGAGACCCCATCTCTACTAAAAATAGAAAAACAATCCAGGGATGTGGTATATGCCTGTAGTCCTAGCTATTTAGTAGGCTGAGACAAGAGGATTGCTCAACCCAAGAGTTTAAGATTGCTGTGAGCTATAGCACCATGGCACTCTACCCAGGGCGACAGAGCGAGATGCTATCTCAAATAAATAAATAAATATTAAAAGAGACCAATGTAGCATCATATTATAGACCCTAAGAAGATTTTAAAGTAAAAAGTTCCCCATATGTATTCAATTATTTCAGACATAAACACCTGGCATGAATAACTAAGAAGAGGAAAGACTTTGAAGACTGGTAAAGTAATGACTGTCTACCCTCTGTCTGAACATGCAGGGGCTCTTTCTGTACCAAGGCCTGAGGACAACTTCTGTTCTGACCTCTAACTGCATACGTATTTTTCAGCAATAGGTATTTTTCTGACTGCTTGGAGGCATCTTTGTTTCATATATCTTTAATGGTAAGCTGATGAGAGGCTAAAATAAAACGAACATGTAGGAGGGATTTTCTCATTGGGAGACAGTTTTTTTGTATTAATTATACAAGTGATTCTGGTTCTTAGTAGGAAATTTGCAACAGGCAATGACCTACAAGTGAGTATTAGAACTAACATCCCCAGCTAAGGCAAGAGAATCTCCAAAGCCCAGGAGTTGGAGGTTGCTGTGAGCTGTGACACCATAGCACTCTACCAAAGGTGATAAAATGAGACTCTGTCTCTAAAAAACAAAAACAAACAAACAAAAAAACATTCCCACCCTAGCCCTAACCCCAACTCCAACCATAAAACATAAATGTCTAAGTAGCCTTTGTAATTGCACTAAATTTGTGCCTGGAATTAACAGAGTCATAAACTCAGAACATTTCTAAAAACTTTAACTGGGGCCCAAAGTGCATATCTAGGTTCCTGAAGGTATTCCCTGGTCCCTATGTGATGAAGAGTCATAATCCCCTAGTTATAACCTTATACACGAGCTCCTGGAGCCTTTCCAAAATATCTATTATATCCTAAAATAAGACATACTTTAGATTTAGGCCAACATAAGCACTCATATCTAGTATGTTATGATGTTATCAACAATAGCCAAGTTTTGCCTCACTGCTTTCCATCTGCCTACTTCTCTAGCCCCTCCTATTCTCAGGGTATCCAGCCACAGACATCCCTTCCAGCTCTTGGTTTTCCCACAATCCATTCCCCGACCTTGCTTAAAGTCTCATTCCTCCCCTTTTCTTGGCCCCATTCGACACAGACTTACCACCCTCCTGCTAATAGAATTTACTTGTCTTAGTTGACAATGTTCTGATTAATGAACTTGTGGTAAGTATTCTTATGTATATATTTTCTTCCTACTTGCAGCTCTCATTCTTTCTCAAAGACTAGTAGAAAAGCACCTTGCCGCCGTTGCCATGGCTACACCTGTAATCTCAATACTTGGGAGGCTGAGGTGGGTGGATTGCCTAAGCTCATAAATTCAAGACCAGCCTAAGCCAGAGAGAAACCCCACCTCTAAAAAAAATAGCCGAGCATTGTGGCAGGCTCCTGTAGTTCCAGCTACTCAGAAGACTGAGGTAAGATAATTGCTTAAGCCCAAGAGTTTGAGGTTGCTGTGAGCTATGATGTCACAGCACTCTACCGAGGGCAACAAAATGAGACTCTATCTCAAAAAAATAAAAAATAAAAAAATAAAAACTTGTTTATATAGTGATGAGTAAAAAAGGAATTGAAAAACAGAGAAGAAATAATAAAAAAAGGAAAGTAAAACCCCAAAACTATTTCTGCATGGTCATGGCACCTTTCTATCTGTAAGTAAATCCTTGTGCATTTTGGTGGTTGGGTTTTCTCTCTTTCTTATTCCCTCTTTTTCTCTCCCTGGAAGCTTGAAATGAAAATGAATCAGCAGCAGTGACTGCTGCACTTAAGGGAATGTAAGATCTGGTTTATAATTTATGTATTTCGTCCTGAAGGAGCTTAAGTACTTAACTCCCAGTTGATGATGAAAGTCTGAGGAATAGTGTCTCTCAATTTGTATCTGATTCAACTTGCTCGTTTTATCCAAATCTAATGTCTAGGTTTAGTTCTCATTCAACATTCATTTCACCAGCATTTTAATCCCTAAATGTGAAGCTTTCATAAAATATTTGTATTAAACATTTGTGTTCACCCAAAATTCCTCATTTCTAGTTGCAAGATAAAGCACAGCACAGTATCATTGATACTATCAGAACACAGGACTGCTCTACCTAATGGCAAAGCAGCATCGGCCAAAGGGGTTATTTCTCAGGGAACTGTGGGATGCGGGACAGGGAGGAAGAAAGGAAGGTGACAGCAGCCACACCAGAGACACACGTTTTGATCTGATGGGTTAGTAGTCAATTAAATATTTTCAAAACTATCTAAGGATCATTTTATTCTTGTCTTTCCTATAGCCATGTCAAATACAAACTTCTGTCTGACTTTTCAGATTTGGCACAATCTTTTCCATCTAATGATATCTTGCACTCTTACCCCAAACAACTTGTCTGTCCCACTGGGTCCCATGAAAGTTCTCCTCACTCCCACCTCTGCTGTGGTGTGACTTGACTAGCTAGGAGGTGTATGCATGTTAGAAGGAGCCCTAGACTAGGAGATGGGAAGTTCAGGTTTTATTCCTTTTTTGCTAATAAATTGGGTAATTTTTGTTATGTTACTTAGCCTCTCTGAGCCTCAGGTTCTTCATTTACAAAAAGAAAGGGTTAACTTAATACCGTCCAATGATAACCACTTCTTAGCATATTCTCTATGTCTACATTAGTAACCTAAGTATTCTTTTAAATCCATAGTAGTCATCATCATTTAAGGTAATGTATATTTTCATACCTCCCTCTATTAGAATGTAAGCTCTGGGAGGTGGAGCAAGATGGCGGCCGAGTAACAGCTTCCCTGTAACTGGGCACGGTGAGTCTGGGGAGATAAGACTCCAGGCATCTCTGGCTGGTGCAATCTGCCTATAAACATCCCTTTGAGGATACAGGGAGTCAGCAAGGGACTTCTGGACCCCAAGAGGAGGACAAAAACAGTGGAAACTGGCAAGTGGTTGCATGTGTTCGATTGACCTAATCCCGCCGGCAGCCATAAGTACAAGCAGCAGTGAGACTGCAAACCAGAAAGGCCTTACCTATGAACTGTATCTGTGTTTTGGGACTTGGCACTCAGTTGAACTGCCTTGGGGAGAGCTTGAGCAGGAGTGTGGAGAACATTGGGAATTGTCTAGGGCCCCAGACTGAGCCGCTGAGCCAGACGGAGCTAATAGTGTTCTGCTGTGGGCCGCAGGGAGCCATTATGAAAGAACTGCATGAACAAGCTCTGCCCCACATCACAGAGCAAGGATCGGGAGGGAGCTAGTAACCTAGTGACTGAGCAGCCTAAAGGCAGGGACTGAGCTGCCTTACAGCCTTAACACTCGGGGGCAGAGTGAGACCGGTTTTGGCACATTGGAGCCTCAGGCTGTTGCCCTGGGTAGAGTGCCATGGTGTCACAGCTCTTAGCAACCTCAAACTCCTGGGCTTGGAGCCGCCTGGACCTCCATAAGAGCTGCGCTGCAAACCCTGACCCGTGACCTGCGCCTGCTGGGCCTCCGCATGCCCTGAACAGAAACTACAGGAACTGCACAAACCTGTGTCCTCCCTCCTGTCTCCTCCCTGCTTCCACACCGGCACGCTCATCTGACCAGGGACTCTGGTAGCCGCGTGCCCTCCAGAGCCCTCCCTGCCTCTGCGTGGAGTCCTGCTCCTGGCCAGAGACTGCTGGAGCCTTGGGCTGTCTGTGCCAAAGTCACTGGATGCCTGGCACTCCCAGAACCCTGCGCACCACCTCCAACCCTGTAGCTGGATCCAGGTGTGTCACACTCCGGAGCTGCTTCCACAACCAGAACTCCCTGGCTGGGGCAGCCCCAGAGGTACTACACAGGGTCACTCCCTACAAAGATCCAGCAACAATAGAGTGATCCCGCTGGGGTTTTGGAGAGACACCTCCCCAACTCTGAGGATGGCCAGAGACAATGGTGAAAAACAATCATGAGGCGAAATCAACAGAAAAACTCTGTCAATATGAATAATCAGAGTACATCAACTCCCCCAAGGATCAATGGGGCAGACACAGCACAAGATCCCATGCACAAATAGCTGAGATGCCAGAAATCGAATTCAGAATATAGATAGCAACTAAGATTGAATTAGAATTCCAAGCAGTAACCCAAAAGATATCTCAAGAATTCAACGAATATAAACAACAAATGACCAAAGATTTTGACACACTGAGACAAGAAGTTGCAGCCCTCAAAGATCTCCCTAAAAGATCTGAGAAACACAGTAGAATCCCTCAGTAACAGAATGGAGCAAGCAGAAGAAAGGATTTCCGACATTGAAGACAAAGCTTTCAAATGCTCCCAAACTCTCAAAGAGGAAGAGAAATGGAGGGCAAAAACAGATCACTCTCTCAGAGAGCTCTGGGATAATTTGAAGAAAACCAATATTCATCTGATAGGGATCCCCGAAAGTGACGAAGTGGCTTCACAAGGCACACAGTCTCTTCTTCATGAGATTATGAAGGAGAACTTGCCAGACGTGCCAAGAGATTCTGAAATTTAGATAACAGACACGTTCAGACCTCCAGCATGACTCAACCCAAATAAGACATCCCCCAGACACATCATAATCAATTTCACTAAAGTTAATATGAAGGAGAAAATTCTGAAAGCAGCCAGATAAAAGAAAACCATCACCTACAAGGGCAAGCTTATTGGAATAACTGCAGATCTCTCTGCTGAAACCTTTCAAGCTAGAAGAGGATGGTCATTGACTTTTATCTCCTAAAACAAAATAACTTTCAATCCAGGATCCTGTACCCAACTAAACTGAGTTTCATTTATGACAGGGAAATTAAATACTTCAATGACATTCACATGTTGAAGAAATTTGCCACAACTAAACCAGCTCTCCAGGATATTCTCAGACCTAGCCTCTACATAGACCAGTGTAATCCTCCACCACAAAAGTAAACCCACCCTGAAAATTTTGACCAAATTCCAACTTCCACAGTCGCAAAAGGATTAAAAATGTCCACCGGACTCTCAAAAGGCTTATCAATATTATCAATTAATGTGAATGGTTTAAATTGTCCTCTAAAGAGGCATAGGTAGGCTGACTGGATACAAAAACTCAAGCCAGATATCTGCTGCATACAAGAATTGCATCTTACATTAAGAGACAAATATAGACTCAAGGCGAAGGGATGGTCATCAATACTCCAGGCAAATGGAAAGCAGAAAAAGCAGGCATTGCAATCCTAATCGCAGACAAAATAGGCTCTAAACCAATGAAAATAAGGAAGGATAAGGATGGACACTTCATATTTGTTAAAGGTAATAGTCAATCTGATGAGATTTCAATTATTAATATTTATGCACCCAACCACAATGCACCTCAATTTATAAGAGAAACTCTAACAGACATGAGCAACTTGATTTTCTCTAGTTCCATAGTAGTTGGAGATTTTAACACCCCTTTAGCAGTGCTGGATAGATCCTCCAAAAAGAAGCTAAACAAAATAATCTTAGATTTAAACTTAACCTTTCAACATCTGGACTTAACAGACATCTACAGAACATTTCATCCCAACAAAACTGAATACACATTCTTCTCATCAGCCCAAGAAACATACTCCAAAATCGACCACATCCTAGGCCATAAATCTAACCTCAGCAAGTTTTTAAAAATAGAAATTATTCCTTGAATCTTCTCAGACCATCATGGAATAAAAGTTTAACTCAAGAACAACAGGAACCTGCATACCCATACAAAAACATGGAAGCTAAACAACCTTATGCTGAAGGATACATGGGTTCTAGACAACTCAGAAGGAAATCACCAAATTTTTGGAACAAAACAACAATCAAGACATGAACTACCAGAACCTCTGGGATACTGCAAAGGCAGTCCTAAGAGGGAAATTTATAGCACTTCAAGCCTTCCTCAAAAAAATGGAAAGAGAGGAAGTTAATAATTTAATGGGACATCTCAAGCAACTAGAGAAGGAAGAACACTCCAACCCCAAACCAAGCAGAAGAAAAGAAATAACCAAAATCAGAGCAGAATTAAATGAAATTGAAAACAAAAGAATTATACAACAGATCAATAAATCAAAAAGTTGGTTTTTTGAAAAGATCAATAAAATAGATAAACCTCTGGCAAACCTAACCAGGAAAAAAAGAGTAAAATCTCTAATTTCATCAATCAAAATGGTAATGAGGAAATAACAACAGACCCCTCAGAAATGCAAAAAATCCTTAACGAATACTACAAGAAACTCTACTCTCACAAATATGAAAATCTGAAATTGACCAATAGTGGAAGTACACCACCTAACAAGACTTACCCAGAATGACATGGAAATGTTGAACAGGCCTATATCAAGTTCTGAAATAGCATCAACTATACAAAATCTCCCTCAAAAGAAAAGCCCAGGACCAGATGGCTTTACATCAGAATTCTACCAAACCTTTAAAGAAGAACTAGTACCTATATTACTAAACCTCTTCTAAGATATAGAAAAAGAAGGAATAGTACCCAACACATTCTACAAAGCAAAAAGGGAAAGACCCAAGAAGAAAAGAAAATTATACACCAATATCACTAAATGAATATTGATGCTAAAACACTCTATAAGATCCAGCAAACAGAATCAAAAAACACATCAAAAAAATTATGCACCACAACCAAGTGCGATTTATCCCAGGGTCTCAAGGCTGTTTCAATATACTTAAATCTATAAATGTAATACAGCACATAAACAAACTAAAAAAAAGGACCATATGATTCTTTCAATTGATGCAGAAAAAGCTTTCAAATATTCAGCATCCCTTCATGATCAGAACACTTAAGAAAATTGATATAGAAGGGACATTTCTTAGACCAGTGTAATCCTCCAACTACAGCAAACCCACAGGCAATATCGTATTAAATGGAGTTAAATTGAAGTCATTTCCACTTAGATCAGGAACCAGGCAAGGTTGCCCTTTGTCTCCATTGCTCTTTAACATTGTAATGGAAGTTTTAGCCATTTACAATTAGGCAAGAAAAGGCGATCAAGGGTATCCACATAGGGTTAGAAGAGATCAAACTTCCACTCTTTGCAGATGATATGATCATATATCTGGAAAACACTAGGGATTCTACTACAAAACTTTTAGAAGTGATCAAGGAATACAGCAATGTCTCAGGCTACAAAATCAACACCCATAAATCTGTAGCCTTTATATATACCAACAATAACCCCAAGCTGAAAAAACAGGAAAGGACTCTATTCCTTTCACAGTAGTGCCAAAGAAGGTGAAATATTTGGGAGTATACCTAACAAAGGACGTGAAAGATCTCTATAAAGAGAACTATGAAACTCTAAGAAAAAAATATAGCTGAAATGTTAGCAAATGGAAAAACATATCATGCTCATGGATGGGAAGAATCAACAGTGTTAAAATGTCTATACTACCGAAAGCAATATACAATTTTAATGCAATTCCTATTAAAGCTCCATTGTCATATTTTAAAGATCTTGAAAAATAATACTTCATTTTATATGGAATCAGAAAAAACCTCGAACAGCCAAGACATTACTCAGAAATAAAAACAAAGCAGGAGGAATCACGCTACCAGACCTGAGACTGTACTATAAATCCATAGTGATCAAAACAGCATGGTATTGGCACAAAAACAGAGAAGTAGATGTCTGGAACAGAATAGAGAACCAAGAGATGAATCCAGCTACTCACCGTTATTTGATCTTTGACAAGCCAATTAAAACATTCAGTGGGGGGCGGCGCCTGTGGCTCAGTCGGTAAGGCGCCGGCCCCATATGCCGAGGGTGGTGGGTTCAAACCCGGCCCCGGCCAAACTGCAACCAAAAAATAGCCGGGCGTTGTGGCGGGCGCCTGTAGTCCCAGCTACTCGGGAGGCTGAGGCAAGAGAATCGCTTAAGCCCAGGAGTTGGAGGTTGCTGTGAGCTGTGTGATGCCACGGCACTCTACCGAGGGCCATAAAGTGAGACTCTGTCTCTACAAAAAAAAACAAAAACAAAAAAAAAAAAAAAAACATTCAGTGGGGAAAAGATTCCCTATTTAACAAATGGTGCTGGGTGAACTGGCTGGCAACCTGTAGAAGATTGAAACTGGACCCACACCCTTCACCATTAACTAAGATAGACTCTCACTGGATAAAAGATTTAAACTTGAGACATGAAACTATAAAAATACTTGAAGAAAGTGCAGGAAAAACTCTTGAAGGAATCGACCTGGGTGAATATTTTATGAGGAGGACTCCCCAGGCAATTGAAGCAGTATCAAAAATACACTACTGGGACCTGATCAAACTCAAAAGCTTCTGCAAAGCCAAGAACATAGTAAGTAAAGTAAGCAGACAGCCCTCAGAATGGGAGAAAATATTTGCCGGTTATACCTCCGATAAAGACCTAATAACCAGAATCCACAAAGAACTCAAACATATTAGCAAGAAAAAAACACATGATCCTATCTCAGGGTTGGCAAAGGACTTGAAGAGAAACTTCTCTAAAGAAGACAGATGCACGATCTACAAACACATGGAAAAAAGCTCATCATCCTTAATCATCAGAGAAATGCAAATCAAAACTACTTTGAGATATCACCTAACCCCAGCAAGAGTAGCCCACATAACAAAATCCCAAAACCAGAGATGTTGGCGTGGATGTGGAGAAAAGAGCACACTTGTACACTGCTGGTGGGAATGCACACTAATACGTTCCTTCTGGAAGGATGTTTGGAGAATACTTAGGGACCTAAAAATAGACCTGCCATTCGATCCTATAATTCCTTTACTAGGTTTATACCCAGAAGACCAAAAATCACAATACAACAAACACATCTGTACCAGAATGTTTATTGCAGGCCAATTCATAATTGCTAAGTCATGGAAGAAGTCCAAATGCCCATCTACCCATGAATGGACTAGCAAATTGTGGTACATGTATACCATGGAATATTATGCAGCCTCAAAGAAAGATGGAGACTTTACCTCTTTCATGTTTACATGGATGGAACTGGAACATATTCTTCTTAGCAAAGTATCTCAGGAATGGAAGAAAAAGTATCTAATGTACTCAGCCCTACTATGAAGCTAAAGCATAGCTTTCACATGATGGCTATAACCCAACTATAGTACAAGACTATGAGGAAAGGGCCAAGGAAGCAGAAGGGATGGGGGAGGTTAGGGTGGAGGGAGGGTAATTGGTTGGGCCACACCTATGGTGCATCTTAGAATGGGTACAGGCAAAACTTACTAAAGGCAGAATACAAATGTCTACATACAATAACTAAAAAAATGCCATGAAGACTACGTTGAACAGTTTGATGAGAATATTTCAGATTGTATATGATACCAGAACATAGTACCCCTTGATTGCACTAATGTACACAGCTATGAGTTAACAATAAAAAAAAAAAAAAATAGAATGCAAGCTCTGTGGGGGCAAAGATTTCTTCCCATTTTGTTCACCACTGTATTCTCAGAATTTAAAAAAGTTCATTGCATCATAGTCACTAAATAAAGATTTGAGGCTTAGGCAAGAGAATCGCGTAAGCCCAGGAGTTGGAGGTTGCTGTGAGCTGTGTGATGCCACGGCACTCTACCAAGGGTGATAAAATGAGACTCTATCTCTACAAAAAAAGATTTGTTGGCTGAGGATGGTGGCTCATGCCTATAACCCAACATTTTGAGAGGCCAAAGTGGAAGGATCACTTGAGGTAAGGAGTACAAGACCAGCCTGGGCAACATAGCAATATCTCATCTCCACGAAAAATGAAAAAATGAATTAGCTAGGTATGGTGGCACATCTATACTCCCAGGTTCTCAGGATTTTGAGATAGGAGGATTACTCCAGCCCTAGTTTTTGAAGCTGCAGTGAGCTACTACCATTCTGCTGAACTCTGGCCTGGGCAATAGAGCAAGGCCCTGATTCAAAAATAAATAAATAACATAAATATTTGTTGAATAAATTAGTGCATTAAGTAATTATATATATTATTCTTTCTTAATGATGCTCTGCAGGTCAAAATTTTTTCTCTTAAACTCTGACTATTTCAAACCCATATTGCTCCCTTCCATGCATTTCTAATACAATTATAGTTCCATACATAAGAATTCTCTGAATATTTTAGATGTATTGGCACTAAACTGCCTTTGTTAAGAGTATTCATTTCTTAGGGCCAAGGGCTATGTCTTACATCTAGCATGTCACACATTTGCTAGGTAATTTGATCGATTAAAGCTATGGAAAATTTCAGCCATATGTTAGGCAACTAACTCAGGTTTCAGTCATCTGCACAATTTATCTGCTAATCTTTGTTTCTGTTCACTGGACAAGGGTTATGGGGTGATAAATAGGACTCTGCAAGCAGTGTTCGAGAAGGGCAGTCAATATTTCTTTGCCAGTCACTGTGGGTGAAAGCGTATAATAGTAGCCCTGGGTGATACAGAGACTTGTCATGGGACTGAGAGAGTTTCTTTGGAAGAATCAGAATAAAAATAACTGGAAGAATCTTTTAAATAGGAGGAAAAAAATGAAGGACTTGACTTCAAACATAATACTAGAGATAAAAAAGCATCTTAGACATTGCCTCTTTTCTTACTGTGTCTATATCAAAAAATTGATGATTAGAGAAGTGAAATAACTTGCCTAAATGCACACAGATTATTAGTCAAAATACAATTAAATACTGCTCATCAAACTTTGATCTGGTAAATTGAATTTTCTTGTTAAAGTTTTACAGGAAATCCATTTGATTTGTAACCCCAATCAAAACTATTTCTAAAATGTATCAGTGAAGATATACAATACATCGAGATGGTTTACTTCTAACTCTAGCCTAGTTAAAGTAATTAATCTGTCTTTGATATTTTAGGGACATATTACAGAGCATCAATTATATAACCATAGCATATTAAAGACATCAAAATTATAGGAGCTAGAACTGAATTACAGTAGGCCCTGACAATGGATTTGGGGATATTTAATTTTCATAATTTATTTATCTGGATTTCCTTCTTTCTCCTAAAAATTAAATACTCAAAAAAATTAAATTATAAATCCAAGTTACCACATTTCCATTTCACATTTTATAATCACAAAATTGGATTTTTTAAATATCTGAATTAACCATATCATTGAAGGAAGTATGATTTTGCTTTTATAAAAAGGTGTCAGTGATGTGGACAAGATGGCGGACTGAAGCCAGCTTTCAACAAAGGCTCCCGTCCAGAAGGAGAGTTAAGGGACAGGAATTTAGTAAGTATCCTGGTGGACTTGAGCCTCACCAAGAGAGAAGGCTGAAGAACGCACATCAACACCGCTGAGGCAAGTTGTGATCACAAGGACGCAAACAAAAGGTACAAAATCCACCACCAAGCGGACGGGAGTCCCCCTCCCCCAGGAGACCGGCTCTGGAGCCCCACAATTGAACAAGCGGGCAGAAATTAAAGCCCCTCCCACTACACTCCACGGGAGAGACCTTCTAAAAACTGGACCTACCACCCCTACTGGGGTGCCGTGGCGTTCTCCTGCCGGACATAGGGCTGAATAAAACTTTGGGAATCCTTTGCCGGCAACCCTGAATCCCCGGCCCTCCCCTCCCGCCCACTGAGGTCTGGAGGCCTGTCCCCCAGGACTTCGGATCCTTGGGTGATTTCTCAAGGGGAGTGGACAGTCCCCGAGTTGCGACTGGTCAGCATTGACTCTGAGGCGCGCCGAGTGAGGAGAGGGCACCGGGCTGAGGGGGAGTCACGCCTCGCGGCACTTCCCTGCGGTGCAGTGCACCAACCCTCCCCGGGCATAGGGAGCCCAAGACTGAATCAGACTCTGGCCTCCCCGCTGAGAGCTGAGAACCCCTACTCTCACTCGGGGTCTGAGTGCCTATCCCCCAGGAGTTCGGCTCCTTGGGTGATTTCTCGAGGGGAGTGCACAGTGCCTGAGCTGCGTCAGGTCAGCGCTGACTCTGGGACACGTGAGCGAGGAGAGGGCACTCTGCTGAGGGGAAATCAAGCCTTGGTGGCACTTCCCTGCGGTGCAGTGCAGCAACCCTCCCCGGGCATACGGGGCCCAAGACTGAATCAGACTCTGGCCTCCCCGCTGAGAGCTGAGAACCCCTACTCTCACTCGGGGTCTGAGGGCCTATCCCCCAGGAGTTCGGCTCCTTGGGTGATTTCTCGAGGGGAGTGCACAGTGCCTGAGCTGCATCAGGTCAGCGCTGACTCTGGGACACATGAGCGAGGAGAGGGCACTCTGCTGAGGGGAAATCAAGCCTTGGCGGCACTTCCCTGCGGTGCAGTGCAGGAGCCCTCCCCGGACCGTAGTATTGCGTGAAACTGAATGAAACTCTAGCTTCCCCCCGCCCCACTCCCAATCCGGGTCTGGGGGCCCATCCCCCAAGAGTTCTGATTCTTGGGGGATCTCTTAAGGGGTGTGGACCCAGCACAAACTGTGGCCGCTCAGCGCTGACTCTGGGGCGCGGGACAGAGGAGAAAAGGGTCGCCTGAGTGCCCACACCAGAGCAGCAGTTCCCTGGAGGTAGATCAACAGCCATTTTTTCTTTAACGGCAGAACGCTCAATTCTGGATATTCTGAGGCCACACCCCCTGTCTCCCTGGGCAACCAGAGGAGGCCACCGGTGACACGGCTCACAAACCCGGAAGCCTCCAGGGCGGGGCCGACCCAGAGAGGTGTTCAGACGCAATTCTCCAGCAGCAAAGACGTTTGAACTCAAAACAGCCCGTCTCCTGTAGGCGACGACAGGAACAGAGACAGAACCTCACAAAGTTGTCTGTTCTGTTCTGTTCTGTTAGCAGCATGCATCAGGGACGGGGCTAAGCCTGAGTGAACACCTCCTTCCCATCACCTGCATCAAACACTCAAAGAGGTCAGGCCCCATCTCCTCCTGCTAGATAGCGGCAGTCTGCGGGGGCCTGGCAGACTTCCTCGCGATTCAGGCAGGTGGAAACCCCTGGAGTGTCTGTTCACTGCAGGCAACTGGGTTAGCCATCTGCAGAGATACCAGTGACTGGGTCCGACGGAGGGGCAAAGTGGGGAAGGAGACGTCAACCTTCCCAGACTGCTCTGTTTGCAGGGTGGCTCCTCCTGACTCCACGCTGCACTGGGGTGAGCTGTCTCAGAGGAGTCACCAGGCCCCTGGGATCCAGTTCCCAGAGACCTCTTGAACCCTTCCACCCGAGACAAGTGCCGATTGAGACAGTTGATTCGGACCTTTTGAACTGGGCTAATAGACTGAGGACTTTTCAGGTGGTGCCCTGGGTGTGCGATTGTAGGAAGGTTTGATTCTCCTTTTCCAACTGGGGCCAGAGGTGGGCAGGCGGGGTGACTTAATTGCTGATTTTTCCACACAGCTGAGACTTCAAGCCAGAGTAGAAGTTGCAATAGGATCGAACAGAAACCAGCTGAAAACAAGACAGAACCACTTTGCTCCACCACACCAGACAGGGCCCCAGTTTCTCAGGCCACAACACTGTACGGGCCCTCGATAAAACCCCAGGGGAAAAACCAAAGGGAGTAAACCATGGGGTGGAATCAACGGAAAAACTCTGGTAACATGAATAACCAGAATAGATCAACCCCCCCAAGAAAAGATACGGCAGATGTGATTGAAGATCCCATTCATAAACAACTGGCTGAGATGTCAGAAGTCGAATTCAGAATTTGGTTTGCAGACAAGATTAATAAAATGGAATTAGGAATTCGAGGAGAAATTCAAAAACTGTCTCAAGAATTTAACGAATTTAAAGACAAAACCACCAAAGACTTAGACACACTGAAACAAGAACTTACAGCCATCAAAGATATGAAAAATACAGTAGAATCCCTCAGTAACAGAATGGAGCAAGCAGAAGAAAGGATTTCTGACATTGAAGATAAAGTCTTCGAACGCTCCCAATCTCTCAAAGAGGAAGAGAAATGGAGAGCAAAAACGGATCACTCACTCAGAGAGCTCTCAGATAATTCGAAAAAAAATAACATAAGAGTTATAGGAATTTCGAAGACTGATGAAGTGGTAGCCAAGGGCACAGAGGCCCTTCTACATGAAATTATGAAAGAAAATTTTCCAGACATGCCTAGAGAATCTGAAATTCAGATAGCAGACAGCTTCAGAACCCCAGCACGATTCAACCCCAATAAGCCATCTCCCAGACATATCATAATTAGCTTCACTAAAGTTAACATGAAAGAGAAGATTCTCAAAGCAGCCCGGCGAAAGAAAACTATAACGTACAAAGGTAAGAATATTAGAATAACTGCAGATCTCTCTGCTGAAACTTTTCAAGCAAGAAGAGGCTGGTCATCAACTTTTAATCTCCTAAAGCAAAAAAACTTTCAACCCAGGATCTTGTATCCAGCTAAAATGAGTTTCATCTATGATGGAGAAATTAAATACTTCAATGACATTCATATGTTGAAAAAATTTGCCATAAGTAAACCAGCTCTTCAGGATGTTCTCAGACCTATCCTCCACAATGGCCAACCTAATCCTATACCACAAAAGTAAACTCAATCAGAAACTTCAGATCAAACTCCAACTTCCACACTGGCGAAAGGATTAAAAATGTCCACTGGACCTTTGAAAAACTCGATACCCAAAATTCCACCAGACTTATCCTTACTCTCCATCAATGTGAATGGCTTAAACTGTCCTCTAAAGAGGCATAGGTTAGCTGACTGGATACAAAAACTCAAGCCAGATATTTGTTGCATACAAGAGTCACATCTCAACTTAAAAGACAAATACAGACTCAGGGTGAAAGGATGGTCATCCATATTTCAGGCAAATGGTAATCAGAAAAAAGCAGGTGTTGCAATTTTATTTGCAGATACAGTAGGCTTTAAACCATCAAAAGTAAGGAAGGACAAGAATGGTCACTTCATATTTGTTAAGGGTAATACTCAATATGACGAGATCTCAATTATTAATATCTATGCACCCAACCAGAATGCACCTCAATTTATAAGAGAAACTCTAACAGACATGAGTAACTTGATTTCCTCCAGCTCCATAATCGTTGGAGATTTCAACACTCCCTTGGCAGTGTTGGATCGATCCTCCAGAAAGAAGCTGAGCAAAGAAATCTTAGATTTAAACCTAACCATCCAATATTTAGATTTAGCAGACATCTACAGAACATTTCATCCCAACAAAACTGAATACACATACTTCTCATCAGCCCACGGAACTTACTCCAAAATTGATCACATTTTAGGTCACAAGTCTAACCTCAGTCAATTTAAAGGAATAGAAATTATTCCATGCATCTTCTCGGACCATCATGGAATAAAACTTGAATTGAGTAACAACAGGAATCTGCATACCCATACAAAAACATGGAAGTTAAATAACCTTATGCTGAATGATAGCTGGGTCAGAGATGAGATTAAGAAAGAAATCACCAATTTTTTGGAACAAAATGACAATGAAGACACAAGCTATCAGAACCTCTGGGACACTGCAAAGGCAGTTCTAAGAGGGAAATTTATAGCACTGCAAGCCTTCCTCAAGAGAACGGAAAGAGAGGAAGTTAACAACTTAATGGGACATCTCACGCAATTGGAAAAGGAAGAACATTCCAACCCCAAACCCAGTAGAAGAAAAGAAATAACCAAAATTAGAGCAGAATTAAATGAAATTGAAAACAAAAGAATAATACAACAGATCAATAAATCAAAAAGCTGGTTTTTTGAAAAGGTCAATAAAATAGATAAACCTCTGGCCAACCTAATCAGGAAAAAAAGAGTAAAATCTCTAATATCATCAATCAGAAACAACAAAGACAAAATAACCACAGACTCATCAGAAATCCAAAAAATCCTTAATGAATATTACAAGAAACTTTATTCTCAGAAATATGAAAATCTGAAGGAAATAGACCGATACTTGGAAGCACGCCACCTTCCAAGACTTAACCAGAATCAAGTGGAAATGTTGAACAGACCCATATCAAGTTCAGAAATAGCATCAACTATACAAAACCTCCCTAAAAAGAAAAGCCCGGGACCAGATGGTTTCACGTCAGAATTCTACCAAACCTTTAAAGAGGAATTAGTACCTATATTACTCAACCTGTTCCAAAATGTAGAAAAAGAAGGAAGACTACCCAACACGTTCTATGAAGCAAATATCACCCTGATCCCCAAACCAGGAAAAGACCCAACAAGAAAAGAAAATTATAGACCAATATCACTAATGAATATAGATGCAAAAATATTCAACAAGATCCTAACAAACAGAATCCAGCAACACATCAAACAAATTATACATCATGACCAAGTTGGTTTTATCCCAGGGTCTCAAGGCTGGTTCAATATACGTAAATCTATAAATGTAATTCAGCACATAAACAAATTAAAAAACAAAGACCATATGATTCTCTCAATTGATGCAGAAAAAGCTTTTGATAATATCCAGCATCCCTTCATGATCAGAACACTCAAGAAAATTGGTCTAGAAGGGACTTTTCTTAAACTGATAGAGGCTATCTACAGCAAACCCACAGCCAATATCATATTGAATGGAGTTAAATTGGAATCATTTCCACTCAGATCAGGAACCAGACAAGGCTGCCCATTGTCTCCATTGCTTTTCGACATTGTAATGGAAGTTTTAGCCACCGCAATTAGGGAAGAAAAGGCGATCAAGGGTATCCATATAGGGTCAGAAGAGATCAAACTCTCGCTCTTCGCAGATGATATGATTGTGTATCTGGAAAACACTAGGGACTCTACTACAAAACTCCTAGAAGTGATCAAGGAATACAGCAGCGTCTCAGGTTACAAAATCAACATTCATAAATCGGTAGCCTTTATATACACCAACAACAGTCAAATTGAAAAAGCAGTTAAGGACTCTATCCCATTCACAGTAGTGCCAAAGAAGATGAAATATTTGGGAATTTACCTAACAAAAGACGTGAAAGATCTCTATAAAGAGAACTATGAAACTCTAAGAAAAGAAATAGCTGAAAATGTTAACAAATGGAAAAACATACCATGCTCATGGCTAGGAAGAATCAACATTATCAAAATGTCCATACTACCCAAAGCAATATATAATTTCAACGCACTCCCTATTAAAGCTCCACTGTCATATTTTCAAGATCTTGAAAAAACATTACTTCGTTTTATATGGAATCAGAAAAAACCTCGAATAGCCAAGACATTACTCAGAAATAAAAACAAAACAGGAGGAATCACACTACCAGACCTCAGACTTTACTACAAATCGATAGTGATCAAAACAGCATGGTATTGGCACAAAAACAGAGAAGTAGATATCTGGAATAGAATAGAGAACCAAGAGATGAATCCAGCTACTTACCGCTATTTGATTTTTGACAAGCCAATTAAAAACATTCAGTGGGGAAAAGATTCCCTATTTAACAAATGGTGCTGGGTGAACTGGCTGGCAACCTGCAGAAGACTGAAATTGGACCCACACCTTTCACCATTAACTAAGATAGACTCTCATTGGATTAAAGATTTAAACTTAAGACATGAAACTATAAAAATACTAGAGGAGAATGCAGGGAAAACCCTTGAAGAAATTGGTCTGGGTGAGTATTTCATGAGGAGAACCCCCCGGGCAATTGAAGCAGCTTCAAAAATACACTACTGGGACTTGATCAAACTAAAAAGCTTCTGCACAGCTAAGAACACAGTAAGCAGAGCAAGCAGACAGCCCTCAGAATGGGAGAAGATATTTGCAGGGTATAACTCTGACAAAGGTTTAATAACCAGAATCCACAGAGAACTCAAACGCATCAGCAAGAAAAAAACAAGGGATCCCATCGCAGGCTGGGCAAGGGATTTGAAGAGAAACTTCTCTGAAGAAGACAGGCGCACGGCCTTCAGACATATGAAAAAATGCTCATCATCTTTAATCATCAGAGAAATGCAAATCAAAACTACTTTGAGATATCATCTAACTCCAATGAGACTAGCCTATATCACAAAATCTCTAGACCAGAGATGTTGGCGTGGATGCGGAGAAAAGGGAACACTTCTGCACTGCTGGTGGGAATGCAAATTAATACATTCCTTTTGGAAAGATATATGGAGAACACTCAGAGATCTAAAAATAGATCTGCCATTCAATCCTGTAATTCCTCTGCTGGGCATATACCCAGAAGACCAAAAATCACAACATAACAAAGATATTTGTACCAGAATGTTTATTGCAGCCCAATTCATAATTGCTAAGTCATGGAAAAAGCCGAAGTGCCCATCGATCCACGAATGGATTAATAAATTGTGGTATATGTATACCATGGAATACTATGCAGCCTTAAAGAAAGATGGAGACTTTACCTCTTTCATGTTTACATGGATGGAGCTGGAACATATTCTTCTTAGTAAAGTATCCCAAGAATGGAAGAAAAAATACCCAATGTACACAGCCCTACTATGAAACTAATTTGGGACTCTCACATGAAAGCTATAACCCAGCTACAACTTAACAACAGGGGGAAGTGGGAAAGAGGGGGGTGGGTAGAGGGAGGGGAATCGGTGGGATCACACCTGTGGTGCATATTACAGGGGTATTTGCGAAACTTGGTAAATGTAGAATATAAATGTTTTGGCACAGTAACTGAGATAACGCCGGAAAGGCTATGTTAACCACTGTGATAAAAATGTGTCAAATGGTTTATGAAGTGAGTGTATGATGCCCCATAATCATATCATTGTATACAGTTATGATTTAATAAAAAAAAAAAATAAATATACATTAAAAAAATAAATAAATAAAAAGGTGTCAGTGAGTTAGTCAAATATATCTTTATTGACTCTGCTTCCATTTCCATTGCAGAGTTATAGAATATAGGATTTGGAAGAGAACTTAAAAGAACTCCTTGCCCGTCCTTTCACTCACCCATAAGGGAATTGAGATGCAAACATGTGATAAGCCTGAAGCCACACAGTCAGTATTAGTACCTTGAATAAAATCTCTGTGGTTAAAATCAAGATTATAACCAAAGATATCCCAGTTACTATAGGGGGTAACCTCCCCCAGGATACAACTGCTATCAACCAAGATTCACATCGCAGCTTCCTTATGATTCCATGCAACTTTTTGTAAGAATGTAATCTTAAGAACAGAACCGATGGCTCAGGCCTATAACCCTAGCATTCTGGGAGGCTGAGGCGGAGACTGGCATTATCTCTACTAAAAATAGAAATTAGCCAGCCATAGTGGCAGGCACCTGTAGTCCCAGCTACTGGGAGTCTGAGGCAGGAGGATCACTTGAGCCCAGGAGGTTGAGGTTGCTGTGAGCTAGGCTGACACTAAGGTACTCTAGCCTGGAGCAACAGAGTATGACCCCTCCCAAGGGAAAAAAGAAAAAAGAATGTAATCTTAATTGCTGGCGTTGCACTGATGACTCTAGAAATGCTGCCAAATGCCATTCTTGACAGCCTACTGAGTCCAAGTTCAATCATTTTTGTTAAGCAACTCACAACCTTAACGCCACACCTGTGGAATTTTCAGAAAAGCTCATTCTGCATTAATTACATTTCTGAACTGACTCATTTCTAGGGACCTGTGATCATTCTTGTCTGTGCTTCATTTTAAATAGCTCATTTTTTGAGCATTCATCACACGTAGTGTTCATTGTAAAATATTGAAGGAAACCATGGTTTCTGAAGGATGCCATTGTTGCTTGGCTGGTAGACGTAAATTTCACTTGGAGCACATAAGTCCTCATTTCCATGGTTCAAACTTATTTTGCTTGTGAAATTCCATTTATCAATGAAATAGTTTAGTTTGTTTGTTTCATTGAGTAACATCACAAATGCAGAATCTGAGGTGGGGATTGGGGAGTGTCTATGCCTATTTCATTAAACCCATAAAGGACATCTCAAAAAGAAAACAGCACTTAGGATGTGCCAGCTGCTCTTCAAAGAGATATAACTGAGTAACTCATTTAATCCTGATAAAATGCCCAACAGGGAGGTCTGAATATAATTCCATTTTATAGATAAGAAACTGAAGCACACACACATTAGATAACTTGCCCACAGTCATTACTGCTAATAAGTGACGAGGTCAATTATATGAACCCAGGAGTTCATGTTTTTACCACTATGTTATACCTAACACAGATAATTTGAGAAAAGAAATTAAAACAACCTTATAGCCTCCAATGTTTCTGGTTAAAGTGCTTTGAGGTCTGAGGAAATTATCTGGACAACTGACACAGTAAGTAAAGATTCAGCCATGCAATCATCTGACAATTTTCATAATTTAGTTCATAGCTTTGCAGTTTCACAAAATAAAGTCAAATGTATGAGAAAAATTCTATAGTATTTTGCCTTAATAAAATAAAATAATTCAATAGCTACCTACCATGAGGTAGGCTCTGGAACAATACCATGAGTTAGACATGGATGTTCTCAAGATGCACCATTTTCTTGGTAGAGATAAGATTTTTGGACATAGGGAAAAAATGTAGCAACCTAGGGAAGGCATGGTTTATTGTCAAATTAGTAGGCTTAAAATATAAGAAAAAATTCTTCTAGAAATAATTTGAGCATTCAGCATTTCACATACTGAAGAATATAAAAATCTCCTAGAATAACTAACGGTTAGAAAATTGTGAAGATTTTTATATTTTCTCTTATAGCTGTGATAAAACTACTTTCTTTTTGGTAAAATCAAACATTTAACTAGATATCTACTCTGATTAAAACACTTTAGTTATGCTTTTAAAAGGATTAATTGAGGGGTGGTGCCTGTGGCTCAAAGGAGTAGGGTACCAGCCCCATATGCTGGAGGTGGTGGGTTCAAACCCAGCCCCAGCCAAAAACTGCAAAAAAAGAGGAATAATTGAATATCAGATAAATATTTTTTTGGTTACTGAATAACAACTTCTATTAAAGTTTCAGTTGAATATTTATTTTTTTCCATGTCTTATAAAAAAAAAATTTATAATAAAGGAAGTAGCATTAGACCCTTTGACTATAATTGTCGAAAGATTTCAAAATAAACCAAACATCAAAAAGCAAGCATTTTTATGTTAATTTCCCTCACATGTTTAAATTATTCATTCATTAAATGTGTAGCATAAATCTGTTTACATTTGAATTGAGAGTTCATTTTCATTTTCTGTATTCTGCACAATGTGTTAGTAATTGTCTACTTTTTGTCAATAAACTATCATCAGTTATCTTGAGTATAAATGTTTATACTCGTTTTCATTCCTAATTCTTTCGCATTGAAATCCATAAGAATGGATTCTTAAATTCTTAACGCTTCTCGGTAAGAATTTACCCATTGTTATGGACTGATTTGTGTTCACCCCTGCCTCCTCAAATTCATATTGTAGCCCTAACCTCAGAGTGTGCCTGCATTCGGAGTTAAAATCTTTATAAGGGTGATAAGGTTAATGTGTTGGCTCTAATCCAGTCTGACTGGTATCCTTATAAGAAAATTTGGGTGCTCAAAGAGACTCCAGGGGCACAGCACAGGGGAAAGACCATGTGAGGACACAGCAAAAAGGGAACAAGGCAAGGAGAAAGGCCTTAGGAGAAGCCTACCTTGCTGGCACCTTGATCTTGGACTTCCATCCTCCAGAAACATGAGAAAATAAACATCTATTGTTTAAGACACCCACTCTATGGTATTTTTTTATGGCAGCCCAAGTTCAGTTGACCCTTGAACATGTGTTTGAACTTAGATGCATTTTTTTTTTCAATAATTATGTCAGAAAAACTTTTAGAGATTTGTGACAATTTAAAGAAAATTCACAGCTAAGCCATATAGCGTAAAAATATTGAAGAAAATTAAGAAAAAGTTAGGTATGTCATAAATTTAAATATATATATATAGATACTGGTCTAGTTTATCATTTACTACCATAAAATATACAAATCTATTATAAAAAGTTAAAACTTAGACAAAAAACTTAGACATACAAAACTTAAACATACAAACACAGATAGTACTTGGCACCATTCACAGTCAAGAGAAATGTAAACATATATAAAGATGTGGTATTAAGTCATAACTCTATAAAGTTAGCTGTAGCAACTATTGTCTTACTGCAATAATTGCAAAGCCACCTCCTGTTGTTGTTAGAGTAAGTTCAAGTATTGCCCCATCCACATAAAACGGTGTGATGCTAATCATCTCCACATTAATAGTTCATCTCTCCAGTAAATTGCATATTGCTATGAAGAGTGATCGCTTATATTTCTTGTATATTTTTTAGTATGATACTGCAAACCTTGAATAATGTCATGGGACCCACTAATGAAGTGCCACTAGTGATGCTGAAAATGCTCCCATGAAGCAAAGCCATGATGTTACAAGAAAATGTTTGACCACATGATATGTAGCAAACATTGAGATGTGCAGAGATGGTCGCCCAACACTGAACACAAGATGTAAACTTGTGACATTAATAAATACAGTACAGGAGATGGAAAGCTGGCTCACTGAAGCCAGCTTTCCACAGAGGCTCCTGTTCAGAAGGAGAGTTAAAGGACAGAAATTTAGCAAGTAACCTGGTGGATTAGAGCTGCACCAAGAGAGAAGGTTGAAGAATGCACATCGACCATGCTGAGGCGACCTGTGACCCCAAGGATACAAACAAAAGGTACAAAATCCTTCACCAAGAGGACAGGAGTCCCCTCCCCCATAAGAACAGCTCGGAGTACCCCACAAACAAATGAGCAAAGTTCAAAAGTCCTCCCACTATACTCCATGGGAGAGACCCTCTAAAAACTGGACCTACCTCCCCTACTAGGGTGCCAAGGTGCTCTCCTGCTAGGCATAAAACTGTGTAAAACTGTATATATTCTCCACCTGCAATTCTGAGCTCCCAGCACTCCCCTCCACTCTCACTCTGAGGTCTGGAGGCCTGTCTCCCAGGAGTCCAGATTCTTGGGTGATTTCTTGAGGGGTGTTGACAGGGCCTGGACTGCAGCTGGTCAGTGCTGATTCTGCTGCATGGGAGTGAGGAGAGGGTGGTCAGCTGAGAGGGAACCACGCCAGAGCAGCAGTGCTCCAAGGCCAGAGCAGCAGCCGTTTTTGGCAACAATGGGGCTTACACCGGAAATTCCAAAGTAACACCCCCTGTCTCTCTGGGCAACCAGATGAGGCCGGGCATCTTTTCAAGTGACAACCACCGGCGGAACAGATCTGGGACAGAAACGCAGGCCCCATGAGTAAAGGGTTTGCCTGAGGTGGTACTGGCCTGGGTGGAGCATGGGGACTAGAAAAGGTACACACGGAGCCAGGAGATTCCCAGGGCAGGGCTGACCCAAAGGACTGCTTTACTGAGCCTAAGACGCACCCGGCACCCAGGGAACCATCAGCTTAAACAAAGGAGGGCAGGCAGAGGCTGGATCTGACAGGTAACTATGCTGTGAATACAAACTACAGCTGAGACCATACAGCAGCACCAACAGGGCCTGAGGCACAGGTTCTGGGAACTCGAAACAGCTTCTCTTCTACAAGGGAATTTAGCAGGGACAGAAACAAATTCCTGCAAAGTTGTTCTGTTTTGTCAGTAACATCAATCAGGGGAGGAGCTAGAACTGAGGGAACAGCCCCAGCCTCCCAAGGTTGTCAGGCCTCACATCCCCCTGCTGGATAGAGGCAGAGAGCAGCAGCCTGGCTGAGCAGACATAGATTTCCTTGTGATTGAGGCAGGTTCAAACCCCTGGAGTATCTGCTCATTGGAGGCAATTAGGTCACAGCCATGTGGGGTTATCAGTGATTGGGTGTGACAGAGGTGCAAGGTGGGGAAAAAGGCATCAACCTTCCCAGACTAATCTATTTGCTGGATGGGTCCTCCTGACTTCACAGAGCACTGGAGCAAGTCATATTTGAGTTGTCAGCAGACCCTTGTGATCTAGTTGCCAGAGACCTTTTAAACTCTCCCACCTGAGACAGGTACTGACTGAGACAATTGATGTGGACCTTTTGAACTGAGCCAATTGCCCGAGGACTATCCAAGTGGTGCCCTGGGAGTGTGGTTGTAGGAAGGTTTGATTTTCCTTTTCCAATTGTTACCTGTGGGAGGTGGGGTGACTTAATTGCTGGTATTTCTCCACAGCTGAGACTTCAACCCAGTGTAACTGTTTCACTAGGGTTGGACAGAGACCAGCTGAAAACAAGACAGAGCCAATTCACACCATCACATGAAACAGGTCCAAAGTTTCTCAGGCCATAGCACTGTACAGGTCCTCGACAAAGCTCCACAGGAAAAGTCAAATGGTGTAAAATAATCACGAGGTGGATTCAGCAGAAAAACTTCCATAACATGAATGTCCAGAATAGATCACCCCCCCCGCCCCCAGGAAAGATATGGCAGATATAACTGAAGATCCCATTCATAAAGAATGGGCTGAGATGTCAGAAATTGAATTCAGAATTTGAATTGCAAACAAGATTAATAGAATGGAGGAAAATTTGGAATTAGAAATTTGAGGAAAAATTCAAAAGTTGTCTCAAGAATTCAACAAATTTAAAGACAAAACCACCAAAGATTTTGACACACTGAAGCAAGAATTTGCAGCCCTCAACGATCTGAAAAATACAGTAGACTCCCTCAGTAACAGAGTGGAGCAAAGCAGAAGAAAGGATTTCTGACATTGAAGACAAAGCTTTTGAACACACCCAAACTCTCAAAGAGTTTGAGAAATAGAGAGGAAAAATAGATCATTCTCTCAGAGAGCTCTGGGATAATTCGAAGAAGACTAATATCCGCCTCTTGGAATCCCTGAAAATGATGAAGTGGCTTTGCAAGGCACAGAGGCCCTTCTCCATGAAATTATAAAAGAGAATTTTCCAGACATCTATGGAACATTTCATCCCAACAAAATTGAATACACATACTTCTCATCAGCCCACGGAACATAATCCAAAATCTATCACATCTTAGGTCACAAGTCTAACCTTAGTAAATTTAAAGGAATAGAAATTATTCCTTGCATCTTCTCGGACCACCATGAAATAAAAGTTGAACTCAGTAACAACAGGAATCTGCATACTCATACAAAAACATGGAAGATAAATAGCCTTATGCTAAATGATAGCTGGGTCAGAGATGAGATTAAGAAGGAAATTGCCAAATTTTTGGAACAAAACAACAATGAAGACATGAATTATCAGAACCACTGGAATAATGCAAAGGCAGTCCTAAGAGGGAAATTTATAGCACTGCAAGCCTTCCTCAAGAGAACAAAAAGAGAGGAAGTTAACAACTTAATGGGACATCTCAAGCAACTGGAAAAAAAAGAACATTCCAACCTCAAAACCAGTAGAAGAAAAGAAATAACCAAAATCAGAGCAGAATTAAATGAAATTGAAAACAAAAGAATAATACAACAGATCAATAAATCAAAAAGTTGGTTTTTTGAAAAAGTCAATAAAATAGATAAACCTTTGGCTAACCTAACCAGGAAAAAAAGAATAAAATCTCTAATCTCATCAATCAGAAATGACAAAGACGAAATAACAACAGACTCCTCAGAAATTAAAAAAATCCTTAATGAATATTACAAGAAACTGTATTCTCAGAAATATGAAAATCTGAAGGAAATTGACCAATACTTGGAAGCACGTCACCTTCCAAGACTTAGCCAGAATCAAGTGGAAATGTTGAACAGGCCAATATTAAGTTCTGAAATAGCATCAACCATACAAAATCTCCCTAAAAAGAAAAGCCCAGGTACAGATGACTTCACGTCAGAATTCTACCAAACCTTTAAAGAGGAATTAGTACCTATATTAATCAACCTGTTCCAAAATGTACAAAAAGAAGGAAGACTACCCAACACGTTCTATGAAGCAAACATCACCCTGATCCCCAAACCAGGAAAAGACCCAACAAGAAAAGAAAATTATAGACCAAAAAAAAAAGAAAAAGAAAATTATAGACCAATATCACTAATGAATATAGATGCAAAAATATTCAACAAGATCCTAATAAACAGAATCCAGCAACACATCAAACAAATTATACATCATGACCAAGTCGGTTTTATCCCAGGGTCTCGAGGTGCTGCAATATACGTAAATCTATAAGTATAATTCAGCACATAAACAAATTAAAAAATAAAGACCATATGATTCTCTCAACTGATGCAGAAAAAGTTTTTGATAATATCTAGCATCCCTTCATGATCAGAACACATAAGAAAATTGGTATAGAAGGGACATTTCTTGGGCGGCGCCTGTGGTTCGGTGAGTAGAGCGCCAGCCCCATATGCCGAGGGTGGCAGGTTCAAACCCAGCCCCGGCCAAACTGCAACAAAAAAATAGCCGGACGTTGTGGCGGGCGCCTGTAGTCCCAGCTGCTCGGGAGGCTGAGGCAAGAGAATCGCGTAAGCCCAAGAGTTAGAGGTTGCTGTGAGCCGTGTGATGCCACGGCACTCTACCCGAGGGCGGTACAGTGAGACTCTGTCTCTACAAAAAAAAAAAAGAAGGGACATTTCTTAAACTGATAGAGGCCATTTACAGCAAACCCACAGACAATATTGTATTGAATGGAGTTAAAATGAAACCATTTCCACTCAGATCAGGAACCACACAAGGCTGCCCGTTAGCTCCACTGCTCTTTAACATTGTAATGGAAGTTTTAGCCATCACAATTAGGGAAGAAAAGGCGATCAAGGGTATCCATATAGGGTGAGAAGAGATCAAACTTTTGCTCTTTGCAGATGATATGATTGTATATCTGGAAAACACCAGGGATTCTACTACAAAACTCTTAGAAGTGATCAAGGAATATAGCAGCATCTCAGGTTACAAAATCAACATTCATAAATCGGTAGCCTTTATATATACCAACAATAGTCAAGCTGACAAAACAGTTAAGGACTCTATTCCTTTCACAGTAGTGCCAAAGAAGATGAAATATCTGGGAGTTTATCTAACAAAGAACATGAAAGAACTCTATAAAGAGAACTATGAAACTCTAAGAAAAGAAATAGCTGAAAATGTTAACAAGTGGATAAACATACCATGCTCATGGCTGGGAAGAATCAACATTGTTAAAATGTCCATACTACCCAAAGCAATATACAATTTCAATTCAATCCCTATTAAAGCTCCACTGTCATACTTTAAAGATCTTGAAAAAATAATACTTTGTTTTATATGGAATCAGAAAAAACCTCGAATAGCCAAGACATTACTCAGAAATAAAAACAAAGCAGGAGGAATCACGCTACCAGACCTGAGACTGTACTATAAATCCATAGTGATCAAAACAGCATGGTACTGGCACAAAAACAGAGAAGTAGATGTCTGGAACAGAATAGAGAACCAAGAGATGAATCCAGCTACTCACCGTTATTTGATCTTTGACAAGCCAATTAAAAACATTCAGTGGGGAAAAGATTCCCTATTTAACAAATGGTGCTGGGTGAACTGGCTGGCAACCTGTGGAAGATTGAAACTGGACCCACACCTTTCACCATTAACTAAGATAGACTCTCAGTGGATTAAAGATCTAAACTTAAGACATGAAACTATAGAAATACTAGAAGAGAGTGCAGGGAAAACTCTTGAAGAAATCGGTCTGGTTGAGTATTTTATGAGGAGGACCCCCAGGGCAATTGAAGCAGCTTCAAAAATGCATGACTGGGACCTGATCAAACTAAAAAGCTTCTGCACAGCCAAGAACACAGTAAGTAAAGCAAGCACACAGTCTTCAGAATGGGAGAAGATATTTGCAGGTTATGTCTCCGACAAAGGTTTAGTGACCAGAATCCACAGAGAACTCAAACGTATGAGCAAGAAAAGAACAAGTGATCCCATCGCAGGCTGGGCCAGGGGCTTGAAGAGAAACTTCTCTGTAGAAGACAGGTGCATGGCCTACAGACATATGAAAAAAATGCTCATTATCCTCAATCATTGGAGAAATGCAAATCAAAACTACTTTGAGATATCGTCTAGCTCCAGTAAGATTAGCCCATATCACAAAATCCCAAGACCAGAGATGTTGGCATGGATGTGGAGAAAAGGGACCACTTCTACACTGGTGGTGGGAATGCAAATTAATACATTTCTTTTGGAAAGATGTTTGGAGAACACTTTGAGATCTAAAAATAGATCTGCCATTCAATCCTATAATTCCTCTACTAGGTATATACCCAGAAGACCAAAAATCACATTATAACAAAGATAATTTGTACCAGAATGTTTATTGCAGCCCAATTCGTAATTACTAAGTCATGGAAAAAGCCCAAATGCCCATCAATCCGTGAATGGATTAATAAATTATGCTATATGTACACCATGGAATATTATGCAGCCTTAAAGAAAGATGGAGACTTTACCGCTTTCATGTTTACATGGATGGAGCTGGAACATATTCTCCTTTGTAAAGTATCTCAAGAATGGAAGAAAAAGTATCCAATGTACTCGGCCCTACTATGAAACTAATTTATGGCTTTCATATGAAAGCTATAACCCAGTTATAGCCTAAGAATATAGGGGAAGGGAGAGAGGAAGGGGAGGGAGGGGGAGGATGGGCAGAGGGAGGGTGATTGGTGGGATTACACCTGTGGTGCATCTTACAAGGGTACATGTGAAACTTAGTAAATGTAGAATATAAATGTCTTAACACAATAACTATGAAAATGCCAGGAAGGCTATATTAACCAGTGTGATGAAAATGTGTCAAACGGTCTATAAAACCAGTGTATGGTGCCCCATGATTGCATTAATGTACACAGCTATATTTAATAATAAAAAAATAATAAAATAAAATAAAAATATAAATAAATAAATAAATACAGTGTACTATTATAAATGTATTTTCCCTACCTTATGATTTTCTTTTTTTTTTTTTTAGAGACAGAATCCTACTTTGTTGCCCTCGGTAGAGTGCCATGGCGTCACAGCTCACAGCAACCTCCAGCTCTTGGGTTTAGGCAATTCTCTTGCCTCAGCCTTCTGAATAGCTGGGATACGGGCACCCACCACAACACCTGGCTATTTTTTGTTGCAGTTTGGCTGGGGCTGGGTTCAAACCCGCCACCCTCATTGTATGGGGCCAGCGCCCTACTCCCTGAGCCACAGGTGCCACCCACCTTATGATTTTCTTAATAACATTTTCCTTTTGTTAGCTTACTTTATTGTAAGAATACAACATATAATAGAGCTAGTATACAAAATATGTCGTTAATTTACCATATAATTGGTAAAGTTTCTAGTCAACAGTAGGCTATTAGAAGTTAAGATTTGGGGGAGTTAAAAGTTATATTCAGATTGTGTGGGGTTGTCACCCCAACCCCTCCTGTTCAAGAGGTTCAAGAGTCTATGGTTAGTCTTCCATAGACTAATATCCCCATGGAGAGGCTTGCTTTCCTCTCTGACAAAGCCACGTCCTTACAGGCAGAGTTTCAAGAATTCAATGGTTTATGATGCCCATCAACCCATGAATGGATTAACAAATTATGATATATGTATACAATGAAATACTATTCAGTCATGAAAAAGGTTAAGACTTTATATCTTCTATGTTTACCTGGATGGAGTTGGAACATATTCTTCTTAGTAAAGTAATCTCAAGAATAGATAGTAAGTATCCAATGTACTCAATACTATTATGAAACCAATATATAATCACATACACACTCATACAAATGATAAAAAAGCAAGCATAGTCTAGCAAAGGGGAGGGATGAAAAGGGAGGGGAGGGGGAAGGGAGGTTGGTGGGAGGAGGGAGAAAATTTGGTGGGATCTCGCCTAATGGGCACAGTGCAAAGGGTATATTTCAAAATAACTAAGTAAATTTTAAATGTCTTACCACAAAAAATAAGTGAGGTGATGGTTATGTTAATAAATTTGATTTAAGCATTCTACATGATATATCAAATCACCACATTGTACCCCATAATGTATACAGTTATGATTTTAATTAAAAATTATATTTAAAAAAATTTTTTTCAAATAATCCAATGGCTTATCTCACCATCTGCCCCTCCAGGTCATACTTCTTCTCTTCTGTACTAAAATATGCTGAATTTAGAAATAAAATCTATAGGCCTAGCAAGATCAGTTCTAAAACACATACAGAAATCCTGGCAACTTTCTAATCCTCTGTCTCAGGATTAGTCTCTCCAAAATTAAAAACATTTAAGAGCCACTATTTTTGTCTTCATCATTTTTATTACAAGTTCAATTTAACATTTTTTAAATCAAGCAAGACAGGTATATGCAAATTTAAAAATGAAAGATAACACCTACTCACAGACCACCCCCAAAATCCTCTCCAACAAATTCTGTTGCCAATTTGGTGTGTAAAACCCCTGCTTTAAACAGAGGAGTCTTGGGAAGAGGAGCAGATAGGAAGTTCTGACTCAAAAGGTACAAATTTTCAGTTATACAAGATGAATAAATCCTAGAGATCTACTGTACAGCATTGCTTATTTTTTAGTTTTATTTCTTTGCTTTTTGTTGTTGTCGTTGAGACAGAGTCCCACCCTATGCCCTGAGCAGAGTGCAATGGCGTCATAGCTCACTGCAACCTCAGACTCGGGCTGTGGTCATCTCACTGCCTCAGCCTCTGGAAGCCACTGGGATTACAGGCCCTCCCTGCGGTGCCCAGCTGGGTTTTTCCATTTTTTTTAAGAGTCGGGGTCTCACTCTTGCTCAGGCAAGTCCTGAACTAGTGAACTCAAGCAATTCTCCCTCCTCAGACTCCCACAGTGCTGGGATTACAGGTGTGAGCCACCGTGCCCAGCAAGAGGCAGATCTTATGTTAAGTGTTCTTATCACCAATAATAATGAAGTTGAGAGGAATCTTTTGCAGGTGATATATTTATGGCATAAATCATGGCGATGGTTGCACAATGAATACTTATCTCTAAAACTATCAAGCTTGATACCTTAAATATGTACAGTCTTTTGTGTGCCAATCACACCCCTATAAAATGGTTTTTACAATAAATACCACGTAAAGGAATCTCTTTTAAACACATGTGTGATACCCTATAGAAGTGATTTTCAAACATTGTGCTGTGAGAAGCTCTCAGGTATGCTGCGAAAAAATTTTAAGATCATTACTTAAATGAAAGCACAATAAGTATATTCTATCTTTTACTCTTTTTTAAATCAAATGTAAGTGTGTTGTGGAAGTTTAACTATAGGTTCAAGTATTCCATGAGGTTTTAAAAAAAAAAAAAAGTTGAAAAACACTGCTCTATGGGCTACCTTCTTACTTCGTAAGCACTGCTCCAGCAAATGTCTCACGCCATAGGAAAAAAAGATAGCTTCTTCAATTCTGGAGCCAAAGACCCACTTATGGCTTTATAACCTTGGTATCAGCCAGCCAATGCAAAATTTCAGCCTTTGCAGACGGTCTCTTATAAAGTCCTAATAAAAGAAGCCCAGAGCTGCTTAAACATTAGATGAGTAACTGTTAGGAGTTATTTGTTCCTGACGCCGTTTGCCAACCTTTGTAGTTGAAAATTAAATGATAATGTCCTTCCCCCTCTGCTCCACAAAGCAATAGCTGTTTTCCCAGTGGATAATCAGAGGTCAAAGGGTGGTAATTTATCACAAAAGAGAAATGGGAATATTGCCAACATTGACAAAGAAGCAGTGATAGCCCTAGTCCTGCTGCATGGCACTGGTTTAATTAAGGTAAGGCTAATAAACTTTACCTTGATTCCCAACAGTGCAGGTCAAGTTCAGCCTTCTCTACACCAAGGTGGCCTGCCAGATCACAGAAAATAAGTAGGAAGTAACAGGTGCCATGTTAATCATCTTCTTTATGGCCAAGAGTTATATTCCTAGGAATCAAAAGACTACTGTGTTATAATCTACTTGATTTCTTTAAGGATCTGGGATATTTCATACAGTCATGCTAATTGATAATGTGGGCTGTACTATCAGGAACTAAAAGAAATCAAGACAGGCCTCAGGAAAAAGAAGCAAAAGCATTAAGTAAATTAAGTTCTGTCCAAAAAGAAATAATAATTTATAGGTTATCTTTCATGACAGTGGCAGGTGCATGTGTGTGTGTGCAGGAGAGCACACCCATGTGTGTGTGTGAGAGAGAGAGAGAGAAAGAGAGAGAAGGAAATCTCTGTTCTCATAATCCTATTATATCTGAGCCTTTTTTTTTTTATATCTGAGCCTATTTAATGACTTGCTGGAAATGGGACTAGACTTTAAGGTTTCCCATTTCAGTCTTCCCCAAAAAACTTGAATAGGAAGTCCTTCAGCCTCCCTCTGGATATCTCTTCAGGGAGTCTACTTGAATAGCTCCATTAGAAACTTCCATCCAGAGCAGTGTTTTCAACCTTTTTTTTTTTTATCTCACAGCACACTTGAACCTACAATTAAACTTCCATGGCACACTTAAATTATGTTGATAAACAAGGAGTAAAAAAAAGGGGGGGATATACTTACTGTTCTTTGAGCTTCTTTTGAAATAATTTAAATTAGTGCTCTTTAAATTTTTCACAGCACACCTAAGATCCTTTCACAGCACACCAGTTTATTATCCCTGGTCTAGAGTGAGCTGAATTCATTTCACCTTTTTTGCTTATGCCTGTGGTGTTTGGTATGTACCCTTGCCCTAGTACAGCTAATTCTGCCCTTTCACAAGATAGCTTTGGAATGTTTCTGAGAGACTTTCACATTATCACTGACACTTCTCTTTACTATATACTGAAAGTGATTTCCCCCTAAAAACAAACCAGATCACCCATTATTTGAAACATCTGTTGATTCCTCTTTGCCTGTAGGATAACATCTAAATTCTTTCACATGGTCTTTATATGCCATGGCTCAGATATAATGCAGGTATATTTCATGCTTATGCTAAATCCAAGTTAGAAGGGCCTCATCAATGGGCTCCTATCAATCACATGTGCTCCACCGAGTGATTCAGGAACCCAAGCTGTATCCATCTTTGTCATCTTCAGTAATTGGGTTCTAAGGTTGCCATGCATGTTTACAGTGAGATGGAGAAGAGTATAGAGGAGATGTTTATAGGACAGATCTGGAATGGTGCAGATCATGACCAGGTGCATTGCAATTGTGAGAACTCAATCACATGGCTTCACCTAACTGCAAGGGAGGCTGGGAAATGTGTGTGCTGAAGCCAACCACCTGCTAATGAGGACTTAACATCTCTTTTCTGCTTTAGATTTCACCACTTTCCCTTAAGCAATCATACTCAAGTCCAACCCAACTTCCTATTATTCCAAAGCATATCAGATTCTCACTTTGCCTTGAGCATGTTGTTTGCTACATGTAAGGCCCCTTCTTTTTTGGTGAAATCCTATTCATGCTTCCAGTCCCAGTTCAACAACCTCTCCCCTCTCCCTAGCCTCTCATTTACCTGACTGCTGGTGTCATTTTTCCCTTTATTATGTTCCCACAAAACTTCACACAATTATTACTGTAAATAGTACATATATATATATTTAATAAACATAAAAATTCACTGTATTATGCTTTTTTGTTTACATTAGCTTCACTAATTTTAAAACTCTTACCTTTTTTTTGTCTCCATAGGCCTTTACTATCTCTTACTCAAACTGTGCAAAGACTGCATACTGATCTTTCTTTCTGACCATCTTGCCACCCTCCACATAGCTCACCAGAGTAATTAATCTAAATGTAAATCTTGCTGTCATACCCACTTCCTACTGGAGAGCTTCTAACATGGATGATTTAGAACTAATCTTAGAACTCAGGGACTTTGGAGTTTCTTCTCCAGAGAGTTTAACTAACTCCATGAAACTACAGCTTTAATAAGTATCCAAATGGTTTGGATGTGGGAAGAGAGTAGATCATATTTTGAGAAATGCTGAGTTACGGGATAAAATCCACAAGTCTCGGGATGCCAGCAGTACCCAGCTCTGTGTGTTTTTCTATATGTGTCTGCTGCAGTTGGAGCCCATCCTACTTCTGCACATGCTCTTCTCTGTATCTAGTCTAGATTGCTCTTCTTTGTGTCCTCATCTGGTTGATTTCTGTTCCTTCTCTAAAATTCTGCTTAGGCATCATCTATCTTGGAAAATTCCCAATCTCTTTGCCCATGACAAAATTAATCTCTTCCTCCACATACTTTCTATATCTTGTGAATACTTATATTTTTACATTTATCACATTGGCAGAGACACCACCGGCTTGAATTAAAAAAGAGAGAGTGCAAAGTGAAAGGAGGTCTTTAAACCCTACATCTTCTACAAACAGGAAGCAAGCTGTAGCAAACTGCTCAGCTGTGAATGCATGTCAGTGACTTTTCCTTTCAGGAAAAAGCAGGAATGGTTCAGAGGCTGCAAACCAGATCATGGAGCCAAGAGCCATGGAGAGTTATTCCCAGGCACTGATCCCTAGTCAAGAACTGCCTATCTGTGCCCAGTGGAATTTCAGCATTGCTGTGAACCAAAGACAATTCAGTATCTTCCATTTCCCCCCCTTTTAAAAAGAATTGTCTATTGTGGTTACGCTAGGCCCATCCCACCATGGTAGGTTGCCTTCGAGGGCAGTAGATAGCTTGTCTCTTTAGTTCTTCAGTCTTCAGATTGACAGGAATGGTACTAGGGTAATACCGAAGGCACTACACCCAAAGAACCTAATTCACACTTGGGCTTGATTTTGAAGCCAACATTCCTGAGTCTTGTGCTGATAATATAAATAGGTGAGAATGTGGGGGATAGTCAGAGGAGTTTAGTATATTTTTCTCCTTGAGGCAATGCAAATAATTTGTGGCCAGAGGAAGAACTATCATGATGATCAAATACATGCACAAATGCTTTGATACCCCTCCTTTCAAAAGATGGAGCCAGTTTTCTCTCTCTTTAAGTACAACATATACTTAGTGACTTGCTTTTAACAAGTAAAATGTAGCTAAAGTGACAAAACGTAATATTTGAAGTTAGAACATCAACATTGGCAATGTAGTCTCCTTAGGTTCTCTCTCCCCTTTGGTCATGTGTTCTGTGGGATGCCAGCTGCCACAATGTGGCAGGCCCATGGAGGGGCCCAGGTGGCATGGAACTGAGGGCTCACTCAGGTTTGTGAGTGACTTAAGTCCCCAGATGACAACAGCTCTGGCTGACATCATGACTGCAACCTAATAAAAGACCCTGAATCAGAACCAGACAGACAAGCCACTTCAACTTCTTGGCTCAAAACTGTGAGATAAAACTGTTTGTTGTTTTAAGCAAGTGTTTTAAGTAGATGTCCAAGTTTTGCAGTAAGTTGTTACACAGGAATAGATAGCTAATACATTGGGTAATTACAAATCTTTGGTTTGATTCAGTCAGAACCAGATGCCAGGTGCCATGCTAGGCACTGAGAATACAGTGATATATCACAAAGCTGGAATCTCTTCACTCAAGTAGACTAGCTCAAAGGCAGATATTAAACCAATAAGTACATGAATCCATGTTTACCGGCTGAGATAAGTGCTGAGAGAGAAGGATGTCCATGAGAAACAGGAGAGACATAATTTAGATTTGGAGGATTTTTCTAAGGATGTGGAATTTAAGCATAGATTTAAAAGAGAGACAGAATTTAGCCAGGTGAAAACTATAGGAAGAGATTTCTAGGCAGAAAGAACAGCCTGCAAAGTGGCCCTGAGTTCGGGAAGAGCTTGAACAGGTTTCTGAACCTACGGGGGCTGTGGGAGTTGGTAAAGCAATGCAACTTGAATGTAAAGAAGAAGAGAGAGACACGGGACAAAGTCAAGGTTGTAAGAAGAGTCCAGAAGCAGGTCATGTGGAACTTGTGGACCTTAATGAAAATTTTCTAGCCATGAGAAGCCTCCAAAGGTTTAGCACAGGCGTCCTCAAACTGTGGCCCACGGGCCACATGAAGCGGTGTGAATTGTATTTGTCCCCATCTTGTTTTTTACTTCAAAATAAGATATGTGCAATGTGCATAGGAATTTGTTCATAGTTTTTTTGTTTAACTACAGTCCGGCCCTCCAGCGGTCTGAGGGACACTGAATTGGCCCCCTGTTTAAAAAGTTTGAGGACGCCTGATTTAGCAGAAGAATAATGAGATTCAATTTTTTTTAAAAAAAGAAAGAAAGACCACTCTGAAAGTCACATGGAGAACTGATTGGATAAGAGCAAGCATAGAAAAGGGAAACCAGTTAGGAGCCTCTGGCTGTATACCAGGAGCTATAAGAAACTGGAGTGACCACAGGCAATGTTAGAGATGGAGAAGTGGATGGATTTAAGCACTATTGGGGGACAGAATCAACCACATTTTAATGTCAAGCCCAGCAGAACAAGCCAAAACTCTAATTAAGATCACTCAAAGCAGGGTGGTGCCTGTGGCTCAAAGGGGTAGGGTGCTGGTCCCATATGTAGGAGGTGACAGGTTCAAACCCAGCCCCAGCCAAAAAACTGCAAAAAAAAAGATCATTCAAAGCAAAAGCCAGGGTCCATGAGACTTTTTCTATGGGTTATCACCAAATATTTGACTATTTAATAATCATCCCCTTTTTTCCAAAATAACTTTCCAAAAATGTATGAATTCTAGTGTTACTTAATGTATAGAGAAAGGAAACAGAGAACTATTCTTTTGACAGTTTGTAATTTATAATTTTTGTACTCGTAATTTGAATTACAAACCTTTCATAAAGTGATCCAGTTAACACAGCTGCAGCACCAAAGAGGGGAACTTAGGTTAATTAGAATACTATTTTGGAGGAAGTCAATTGTTTGTTTGTTGCCATTTTATTGCTGCTTGTAGAGCCATGTAAAATCTTAAATTATACATTTTACCTGGCTACCACAGTAATACAGATAACAGATTTACAAGATTGCTTAGATAAATAAGGCAAGGGTGATCCTTTGAAAAGCTAGACTCATTAGAGCAGGTCAGTTTCAAAGATGTTGAAATCAAGGGGTGTGCTTTGAGCTAGACATTTCCTGTTCTGATTACACAAACTATACCACTCCTATGTTAGACACCAGGGTATCTAGGTTTATAGCAGGAAAGCCTAGAAAAGGAATAAAGGACCAAACTTAACACTTCTTTAATTGCATTATTTTTTAAATTGAGGTCACGGAACAACGAAGAATTGTCTTAGGTTAACTGTTTCAATTACAACATTCATATTTTTAGTATACTAGATGTATATACACATATATTTTTGTATTTTATTAATTTCCTCTACACAGCAATATTCCTCAAAGTGTAGTCTAGAAGACCATTTGCATACATTAGCATCACTTAAGATGCTCATGAAAATGCAAATATTGATTTAGTGGGTCTTAGCTAGGACCCTTGAATCTGTGTTTTTAAATAAGCACTGAGGTAATTTCTGTTTATATTCACTAGAATTTAAGTACCCGAACTAGAAAAATGCACCATTATGATTTGTGTAAGAACTCTGAGTAAATGCAAAGTTGTCTGGCTTCATAGGGCATATGACATCAAACTATTTTAAAAGAAAGGGAGATTTTTAGCCAAAATTATAAATTTACCATTTTATATACTTAGGAGAGTAACTAAAACATACATAAATCTCTCCAAATCTTCCAACCTTCATAATCAAAAAACTAAATTCTGGCTGTTAAAACTAACGGTCAAAGCAAAGTCAGTTTTCTTTCTTCAGAGGTTTTAACATGTAATAAAAAATGGAAAGGGAACACAAGGACAGCTTCTAGGGGTGCAAATAATGTTTCTTGAGCTTTATGTTAGTTATGAAGCTGAGTTGTATTTATGAAAATTCCTCAAGCTAAACATTTGTGATGGGTGAATATTCCTGCAGGCAAATTTTCCTTCAAAAAATAATTGGTCTTTTAAAAAATCCAACCTCGGGCGGCGCCTGTGGCTCAGCCGGTAGGACGCCGGCCCCATATACCGAGGGTGGCGGGTTCAAACCCGGCCCCGGCCAAACTGCAACCAAAAAATAGCCAGGCGTTGTGGCGGGCGCCTGTAGTCCCAGCTACTTGGGAGGCTGAGGCAAGAGAATCGCTTAAGCCCAGGAGTTGGAGGTTGCTGTGAGCTGTGTGAGGCCACGGCACTCTACCGAGGGCCATAAAGTGAGACTCTGTCTCTACAAAAAAAAAAAAAAAAATCCAACCTCATTAGCCATTATGCTAAAATATTTTGCCTATTTTTGCCTTTCATGTTAATAACTGTCAGTGTTGATGACTGCTGAACTGAAATGGGCTTTCTCATACACACTGTTCTTTGTAAATATAAATTGATGTAGCATTTTGGAAAGCTACTTGACAATTAAGACTTGTTGAAATACAAAACAGTCACGCCTGTTGGCCTAGTAATTCCATTACTCAGAATCTATACCATGGAAATAATCTTCAGTATGAGATATCTCTATTCCCAACATTAAAATATATAAACCCTTCTAAATAATCACAATAAAGAAATTATCAAGTAAATTGCAATATATCTACATGGTAATTTGTATACACTGGTGTTGAAACTATTGATACAAAATCTTCGTGCCTCTAGGAAAAGGCCAGAGGGACTCGTGAGTGTCTGATAATATCCTATTTTTATTTGCTCAGTTACGTTGATTTTAAAAAATAGATCACAAAATAGTTAAAAGTTATAGAATATAGCTCATGTAAAAGGAGATTATAATGGTCAGTACAAAGACAGTTACCCATCTCAACTATTACTTGATATTGTGGTGAAGATCTCGGTCAAGAATTCCTCTCAATGGCGGCTCACACTTGTAATCCCAGCACTCTGGGAAGCTAAGGCAGGTGGATTGCTTGAGCTCAGGAGTTTAAAATTATCCTGAGCAAGAGTGAGACTCTGTCTTTACTAAAAATAGAAAAACTGAAGCAAGAGGATTGCTTGAGTCCAACAGTTGAATGTTGCTGTGAACTAGAGCTATGTCACTCTACCTAGGTTGACAGCTTTAGACTCTGTCTCAAAAAAAAAAGAATTCCTCTCAAGAAAAACTGAATTGAATCCAAAGAAGGGGATAGGGAGGTGGGGGGTGGGGGGTGGAGCAGGTTCCTTCCCAGCGGGAACAATGTTGAGGGTGTGGCACACTTCCTGTGTGAGGGACATAGCTACAACTTAGACTTTGCCTTACAAATGCAAGAAAGGTGGCCTAAATGTATGTATCCTCATATTAACTGGAAATTTTTTTTTATAAAAGAGTTTCTCATAAAAACAAATAGGTCCTGTGTGGTGGCTCACAGCTGTAATCCTTGCACTCTGGGAGGCTGAGCTGGGAGGATCCCTTGAGCTCAGGAGTTTGAGGCCAGCCTGTGTAAGAGTGAGATTCCATCTCTACTAAAAATAGAAAGAATGGCCCAACATGGTGGGGCAAAATAGGCAAAATATTTTAGCATAATGGCTAATGAGGTTGGATTTTTTAAAAGACCAATCTCAGCTACTTGGGTGGCTGAGGCAGGAGGATCACTTGAACCCAGGAGTTTGAGGTTGCTGCGAGCTGGGCTGAGGCCATGGCACTCTAGCCTGAGCAACAGAGTGAGACTTTGTCTTTAACAAAAAAAAAAAAAGAAGAAGAAGAATGAACACACCTAAACTGATATTCTTTTCATATAACTGTGTATCTAGAACATGCAACACAATCAATTGACAATGTACTAATAGTAAAAAGAGTTTACTAATCTGACAAAGAATCACCTTAGATATCAACAATTTCTGAGAGCTCTGTACCAAGCACTGAATAAGGGCTTTTTATGCATTAACTCATTTAATCCTAATAGATGTTGCTGTTGGTGTTGTTATTATTATTATTATTATTATTATTATAGACAAGGTCTTGCTACCCAGGCTGGAATGCAGTGGCATCATCATAACTCACTCCAACCTCAAACTCCTGGGCTCAAGCAATCCTCCCAACTTGGCCTCCCAAAGTTCTACAATTACAGGCATGAGGCACCACACCCAGACAAGAAGTTAATATTATCTTAATTTTTTAAATTAAGGTACAGATAGGTTAAATAACTTGTGTAAGGTCACACAGCTAATAAGTGACAGAGCCTAGAAGAGTTTATACTCATAATCATTACATTAAATTATTGTTCCAACAATAAGCAGCCAGAAAATCTAACAGGTTATAGTATCCTATTTCTAATACAATCAAGTGCCATTAAAACAAACAAACAGGGCGGCGCCTGTGGCTCAGTCGGTGGGGCGCCGGCCCCATATGCTGAGGGTGGCGGGTTCAAGCCTGGCCCTGGCCAGACTGCAGCCAGGAAATGGCCGGGCGTTGTGGCGGGCGCTTGTGGTCCCAGCTACCCGGGAGGCTGAGGCAAGAGAATCACTTAAGCCCAGGAGTTGGAGGTTGCTGTGAGCTGTGTGAGGCCACGGCACTCTACCGAGGGCCATAAAGTGAGACTCTGTCTCTACAAAAACAAAACAAAACAAAAAAAAACAAACAAAAAACACTAGGGATGATCTAACAAAAAGGAGTCATAATTGTTTAAAACTTAAAACGAGACCAAATTAGAAGACTAAAAATTATATGAATGTGACTTTTCCAAAACAACAACAAAAAAGGGGGGGGGGAGGGGATGGTGGATGAAAAGTAAGCCTTGCTCTCCAAATAGTCTAGTGTTTGGGCCAGTCAGCACTTAGGGAATTCATTGGAACTACCCATGGTATTCCAATCATATGAAGCGGGCTTAAATTCAGGAATCTGGGCCCAGTAGGGGGGCACATGCCTATAATCCTAGCACTCTGGGAGGCTGAAATCAACAGATTGCTTGAGCTTAGGAGTTTAAGACCATCATGAGCAAGAACCAGACCCTGTCTCTACTAAAAACTAGTCAGGAGCTGTGGTGGGTGCCTGTAGTCCCAGCTACTCAGAAGGCTGAGGCAAGAGGATCACTGAAGTCCAACAGTTTGAAGCTATTGTGAGCTAGGATGACACCACAGCACTCAACCCCAGAATGAGACTTTATAAAAAAAAAAAAAAAATTCAGGAATCTGGTTCAGTTATTTTGAGAAAAGAGCTTAAAGAAGAGAGGGGGAAAACCATGAACCCCAAACAGTGAATGGTATAGCATGAAGGGTTCTGCATCAGTTGCCATCCAAGATTAAAGCATGAGTGTGACAGCCTAATGATGCTAAGGTGTGGTCAGTGTAACCTTTGGCCACTGTTTTCCTGATAAAGACGAGATATAGGTTACAGTTCTCCCATTGTGAAGAAATAAAACAGCATTCCCTGAGTCTTAGAGTACCCGAAGAGGGTAATCAGATCAGACCATTGCTGTAACCCTTCCATTTATTTCAAAGTTATTGAGCTGAAGTCAACCACAGATGTGTTCCAATCAACTCTCCCTATTTACAGACAAGGAAACTGAGGTCTAGGACAGGTTTCTTCTCTCATTGCACAAAATTACTTTAAGGCAGAACCAGAGAGCTGACTAACCATCCCACCTTCCCCATGTTTCCCACATATAATATATATGTACATATATATACATATTACTGCACCTCTTTAAGCACATGGTATTAAATTTCTATGTATAGACTAAACAAGCATTTCCCAACCATTAGACATTCGCTTATCACTTTTGTGATTTTGTCATATTTGTATACTATCTCTACTATTATTCACTTCATATATTTTTGAATCTACACATTTTTATATAAATTAACTTAGCTTCATCCTGAGAAATATCCATAAAATCAGGAATGAGATGTGTATTTTTCCTAACACAATAAGACAAATATGTGTTTACTAAAGTCACAGTGTTTGTCTCTGAACCACTCAACAGAAATATAAACCATTCTCTGCCATATTTGGAAAGATTCTCTACATGTGTTCCAAGGAATTCTAATCTGTTTCATGTTAGTAGGTGTTATTGATGAAAGAGTGCTTGATTGGGCGGTGCCTGTGGCTCAGTTGGTAAGGCGCCGGCCCCATATACCGAGGGTGGCGGGTTCAAACCCGGCCCCAGCTGAACTGTAAACCAAAAAATAGCTGGGTGTTGTGGCGGGCACCTGTAGTCCCAGCTACTCGGGAGGCTGAGGCAAGAGAATCACTGAAGCCCAGGAGTTGGAGGTTGCTATGAGCTGTGTGATGCCACAGCACTCTACCGAGGGCTATAAAGTGAGACTCTGTCTCTATAAAAAAAAAAAAAAAGAAAAGAAAGAGTGCTTGATTGAATACATCTGGTGATGATAACTAAAACAAAGCATTGTTTTTTTTTTTTTAATATTATTAAACATCTCAGGGCCTTTCATAACATTTGTAATGAGATTTTTCTAATAAGTAAAGCACTTGCAAAATTTATTTGACTATAAAAACCTATTTTCTAGGCAATATAAGTATTAATAACATGTTCTAAGCTGTATTAATTATCACAAGGCTATAGTTTTTATTGGGCCTATAAATGATAAAAGTTGATACCATCTGAGAAGAAATTTAAAGAGTCAATACCACCCACTATAGCAACAATGAAAATAAAATACCTAGGAATATACTTAACTAAGGAGAAGAAAGATCTCCACAGGGAGGACTATGAAACTCTAAGGAAGGAAATCACAGAAGATACAAGCAAATGGAAAAACATAGCATGCTCAAGGATAGATAGAATAAACATTGTTAAAAATGTTCACTCTATCAGAAGTAATTTAAATTCAATGCAATCTTCATCAAATTATCAATGCCATACTTCCTAGATCTAGAAAAAATAATTCTCTGCTTTGTTTGGAACCACAAAAGAGCCAAAATAGCCAAAGTCATCTTAAGCAAAAAGAAAAAAATCTGGAGACATCATATTAACAGACTTCAAACTATCCTACAAAGCTATAGTAACTAAAACAGCATGGTACTGGTACAAAAATAGAGATATAAACCAATAGAACAGAACAGAATCCAGATATAGAAGTATAGACCTACAACATCTGAGTTTTGACAAAGCAGACAACAGCATACTTCTTTCTGGGGGAAAGAAGCCCTATTCAATAAACTGTGCTGGGAAAACTGGATATTCACAAGCAGAAGAATGAAACAGGAGCTCTGTCTCTTAACACTTACAAAAATGAATTCAAGATATGTAAAAGATTTAGATTTAGGAATAAAACTGTAAGAATTCTAGAGGAAAACATAAGTAAAACTTTTATAGAAAGAATTTTTGATTCTAGGCAAAGAATTTATGATTAAGACCCCAAGGCAATCATAGCAACAACAAAAACTAATAAATGAGATTTTATTAAACTAGAAAGCTTCTGTACAGCTAATAAAAGAACAAATAAACAATCTACAGAGTGGAAGAAAATATTAACCTACAAATTTAATAAAGAGCTAATAACCATAATTTACAAAGAACTCAAGCAAATCAGCAAGAAAAATCAAACAACCCTATTAAAAAATGGGCAAAAAACATAAACAGAAGCTTTTGAAATATAAGAAAGACAAATGTCCAATAAACATATGAAAAAAATTCTCAATGTCACTGATCATCAAGGAAATGCAAATTAAAACCACAATGAGATATTACCATACCCTAGTTAGAATGGCATTTATCAAAAAGTCCAGAAACAACAGATGCTGGCATGGATGCAAAGAGAAAAGAATACTTATACACTGTTGTTGAAACTGCAAATTAGTATAACCTCTTTGGAGAGCAGTATGGAGATTCCTCAAAAAACTAAAAGTACATCTACCATTCAATCCAGCAATCGTAAATGTTGGGTATTTACCCAAAGAAAAAAAATACTTTTCACCAAAAAGTCACCTGTACTCAAATGTTTATTGCAGCACAATTCACAATTGCAAAGATGTGGAATCAACTCAAGCGCCCATCAAGTTATGGGTGGAGTAATAAAAGGAGGTATATGGGGCAGCACCTGTGGCTCAGTGAGTAGGGCGCTGGCCCCATATACCGAGGGTGGTGGGTTCAAACCCGGCCCAGCTGAACTGCAACAAAAAATAGCCGGGCATTGTGGGGGGTGCCTGTAGTCCCAGTTACTTAGGAGGCTGAGGCAAGAGTAACACCTAAGCCCAGGAGTTGGAGGTTGCTGTGAGCTGTGATGCCCCAGCACTCTACTGAAGGCAATAAAGTGAAACCATCTCTACAAAAAAAAAAAAAGCTGGTGTACATATACCATGGAGTATTACTCAGCCATAAAAAGATGAATTTATACCTTTTGCAACAGTCTGAAATGAACTGGAGATCAATCTCCTAAGTAAAGTGTCTCAGATTGGAAAAACAAACACCATATGTATTCACTATTAAATTGGAACTAACAATGAGCACACATGTGCACAGAGGGAAGTAAAACTCAGTGGAAATCAACCAGGGGGGAGGGAGGACAAGGGGAGGGGCAAAAAGGTACTATGAACACTATTTGGGGAACAGGCACACCTTTAGCCAGGACTCAAGCATTACCACAGTGATCCATGTAACTTAAAACATTTTTATACCCTTAATGTTTTGAAAGAAGAACTAGATACTGTATATAATAATTTACACTGATTCCTTACTGGCATAATCAGAGTATTTTTGTGGTGGGGAAAAAATAATGGGTAGAAAAGCATAATATTTCCTCTTGTCATTTTCAAAAGGTCACTCTCTTAGAGAAAGGTGATGCATTTAGTTCAGAATGAAATATTTCCAATAAACTTAAGGCTGTTTTTCTTTTTGTCTTTTTTTTTTTTTTTGCAGTTTTGGGCTGGGGCTGGGTTTGAACCTGCCACCTCCAGCATATGGGGCTGGCGCCCTACTCTTTTGAGCCACAGGCACCGCCCAGGTTTGTTTGTTTTTTTAACACTAAGAGAAAACTTGACCTCTATTTTTTGAAGCATTTCTGAAAATAAACACCACACTAAGAGGGTATCCAGATAACCTACATTGTTAAGGCTTTCCATTCGTGTTTGGTTTTGTAGCCTTGGGGACTTCTAAACGTCTAGGAGGAACTTCAAGAGTAACATGCCCATAACATCACATTTGATCTGTGGGTATGACTGTGAGAAAATGTGTCACTTATTTACCACCCATCATTTCCTCTTTCTTTCTCTTCTCCTGTCTGTCTTTTCTCCCTCTCTGGCCTTCCTTCTTTTCACCCTCTCTCTCCTTCTTTCCTTTCTCCCACCCCTTTCTCACTCCCTCCTTCCCTCTCTCCCTCTCTCTTCTTCTCTTTCTTCAAAGGCTTTAATATAAAAAAGGAAAGGAATATTTATTGCATTTTTATCTTTAAGTATTTCAGTTATCATAGGGAAAACATCCCATAGTTACCAAACTAAATGCTTTAAACCACAATATATGAATACTTCTTTCTACTGCATGTTCAGTTAAAATCAAGAGCTAAGATTCAAGGCAAAGAAAATGCTGTACTACTCTTTATTTGGTATTCATGTTAATGAAATTAAGTACTGTATTATAAGGAAGGAAGAATGGTCACGTGTTGAGGACAAAGTATTTCATCATCCAGCCACACATGAATTCACAAGCCTGTACTAATCTTAAATACTTATTTTTCTTTTTCCAGCAACCAAAGTTTCTTTTTTTTATTTTTTTTTTTTTATAGTTGGGGATTCATTGAGGGTACAATAAGCCAGGTTATACTTATTACATTTGTTAGGTAAAGTCACTCTTGCAATCGTGTCTTGCCCCCAAAAGGTGTGGCACACACCAAGGCTCCACCCTTCTCCCTCCTTCCCTCTCTCTGCTCTTCCTTTCCCCACCTCTCCCTCCTTCTTTCTCTCTCTGTTCTCCCCTTCTCCCACCCCCACTGTGACCTTAATTGTCATTAATTGTCCTCATATCAAAATTGAGTACATAGGATTCATGCTTCTCCATTCTTGTGATGCTTTACTATGAATAATGTCTTCCACTTCCATCCAGGTTAATACGAAGGATGTAGTCTCCATTTTTTTAATGGCTGAATAGTATTCCACGGTATACATATACCACAGCTTGTTAATCCATTCCTGGATTGGTGGGCATTTAGGCTGTTTACACATTTTGGAGATTGTAAATTGAGCTGCAATAAACAGTCTAGTGCAAGTGTCCTTATGATAAAAGGATTTTTTTCCTTCTGGGTAGATGCCCAGTAATGAGATTGTAAGATCAAATGGGAAGTCTAGCTTGAATGCTTTGAGGTTTCTCCATACTGCCTTCTAAAAAGGTTGTACTAGTTTACAGTCCCACCAGCAGTGTAAAAGTGTTCCCTTCTCTCCACATCCATGCCAGCATCTGAAGTTTTGAGATTATGTGATGTGGGCCATTCTCGCTGGGGTTGGATGGTATCTCAAGGTGGTTTTGATTTGCATTTCTCTAATAGGGATGATGAACATTTTTTCATGTGTTTGTTAGCCATTCACCTGTCTTCTTTAGAGAAGGTTCTATTCATGTCTCTTGCCCATTGATATATGAGATTGTTGGCTTTTTTCATGTGGATTAATTTGAGTTCTCTATAGATCCTAGTTATCAAGCTTTTGTCTGATTGAAAATATGCAAATATCCTTTCCCATTGTGTAGGTTGTCTCTTTGCTTTGGTTATTGTCTCCTTAGCTGTACAGAAGCTTTTCAGTTTAATGAAGTCCCATTTGTTTATTTTTATTGTTGTTGCAATTGCCATGGCAGTCTTCTTCATGAAGTCTTTCCCCAGGCCAATATCTTCCAGTGTTTTTCCTGTGCTTTCTATGAGGATTTTTATTGTTTCATGCCTTAAATTTAAGTCCTTTATCCATTTTGAATCAATTTTTGTGAGTGGGGAAAGGTGTGGGTCCAGTTTCAGTCTTTTACATGTGGATATCCAGTTCTCCCAACATCATTTATTGAATAGGGAGTCTGTCCCCCAAGGTATATTCTTGTTTGGTTTATCGAAGATTAGGTGGTTGTAAGTTAGTTTCATTTCCTGGTTTTCAATTCGATTCCAAGTGTCTATGTCTCTATTTTTGTGCCAGTACCATGCTGTCTTGACCACTATGGCTTTGTAGTACAGACTAAAATCTGGTATGCTGATACCCCCAGCTTTATTTTTATTACTAAGAACTGCCTTAGCTATATGGGTTTTTTTCTGGTTCCATACAAAATGCAGAATCATTTTTTCTAAATCTTGAAAGTATGATGTTGGTATTTTGATAGGAATGGCATTGAATAGGTAGATTGCTTTGGGAAGTAGAGACATTTTAACAATGTTGATTCTTCCCATCCATGAGCATGGTATGTTCTTCAATTTTTTAATATCCTCTGCTATTTCCTTTCTGAGGATTTCATAATTTTCTTTATAGAGGTCCTTCACCTCCTTCGTTAGGTATATTCCTAAGTATTTCATTTGAAACTATGGTGAAGGGAGTTGTGTCCTTAATTAGCTTCTCATCTTGACTGTAATTGGGGTACACAAGGCTACTGACTTGTGGACATTGATTTTATATCCTGAAACATTACTGTATTTTTTGATGACTTCCAGGACTCTTGTGGTTGAGTCTTTGAGATTCTCTAAGTATAAGATCATGTCATCCATCAGCAAAGAGGGAGAGTTTGACCTCCTCTGCTCCCATTTGGATTCCCTTTATTTCTTTGTCTTGCCCAATTGTATTGGCTAGAACTTCCAGGACTATGTTGAATAGTAAAGGTGACAGAGGACAACCTTGTCTGGTTCCAGTTCTAAGAGGAAAAGCTTTCAGTTTTACTCCATTCAGTAAAATATTAGCTGTGGGTTTGTCATAGATAGCTTCAGTTTTAGAAATGTACCACCTATGCCTATACTCTTCAGTGTTCTAATTAGAAAAGGATGCTGGATTTTATTGAATGCTTTTTCTGCATCTATTGAGAGGATCATATGATCTTTATTTTTGCCTCTGTTAATGTGGATAACGTTTATAGACTTGCGTATGTTAAACCAGCCTTGCATCCCTGGGATGAAACCTACTTGATCCTGATGTATGACTTTTTTGATGATAAGCTGTAATCTATTGGCTAAGATTTTGTTGAGATTTTTGCATCCATATTCATGAGTGAAACTGATTTCAATCTATTCTCCCTCTAAGCCTTACAGAGGTTATCAAATCATAGAATGGTTTTTATTCTGAAGAATGTTTTTTTAATCCCCTAAATCACAAATATTTACTAATATTTACTAATTCCAAGCGTTAGCTGTGTTTTTCTGAGGTTCCCCACAAATCCCTGGAAGTCAATTAAGCATTTGGGGAAATGGTTCCGCTCTTACAAGTGTAGCACAACAGAATAGCAGAGTAAGCTTGATTCTCTGAAATAGTCAAGGCTGGTACAAACTGAGACTAAAAATTGAGCTTTCTCTTCTCTCTTGTTTTAAGGTCCATTGTGCACTGCACTGCATTTATAATAAGGAAATAAATAGTATTTTACTCTTTAGTATTGAAGGTGAACAAGAGTTCAACTAGTATAAATATAATTTAAGGTAAGTATTCTACTTTATACAAATGAGAAATATTAAAACACACATGCATCAAAAACAAAAGATAAAGTAAATATAATTAACGTTCAACTCTTCAGGAAAATATGCCTCCAAGATATGTATTAAATATACCAGAGGTTTTTAATTAATCAATTTTCCAAATATTCATTTTTGTGTATGTTTAAATTCCGTAAGGTACTTACTGAATAAAGTAAAATTAGGTTTTACTTATTTTCACCCTTATTTAATTCACCCTTTTTTCCAATCATTTACTTTCTAATTAGCTCTCAAAATTCTATTTTGGATATTAGAAGATTTAGCTACTTCACAACAGCTGAAAATCTTCAGACTTAAATGTCACAGTTTGACCCAAGTGTGATTGATTCCTGGCCCCTTTGGTTTGTGTCCTGTTGTTTCTCAAATAGCAAATGTGAGCACTTCACATCAAAGGCATTGATTAGGTAGGATACATTCCGGACACTTATAAAAAGTATCATTTTTATATGTGAATATGCTTTGCAGGACCCTCTCTCCTAGGTGAGATTATTTTTATAGCTACATATTTAATGATCATAATCACTCTCTTTTATGCCCCTTTCATATTCTGCTGGCACAAAGTTTGCCTTCCAAAGCAAAAATATTTTGATTGAAGATCTTCATAGCCCTTCCATATTCACCCAGGCAAAGAGGACCTCATACCTTCACAGGTTGGCAAAACACTGCCCCTTAGGGTCTCCTAGAATCAGTTCCATGCACATCTATGTTAGGTTAAACATGGCAAGTAAGTTTTATTTTTTGTGCCATCACTAGTAGACTAATTCAGGCCCTTGAAGAAAGCTTTTAGGGTGTTGATTAGCAATGTCTGTATGTGCGTAGGAAAGAGAAGAGAGGTAGATGTATCTCGCCCTTCCTCCATTTTCAGCCCTGACTTAATGATAATCCTTCTCTCTGGTACCTATTCTCACCCATTTCCCATAAAAGAGATACCCCAAACTGAATGCAGATTTTCTTACTAATTTTACATCTTCATAGACCTACAGGTTGATAAAGAATGTATTCTTATGGATCCTAGAAGCCTCATATGTGTACTTTTACCTGTTCCTGTCGAAGCCATGAATAAGCCTGCATGAGCTACTTAGTGAGGAAAGCAAGCAGAAGTTTGCTCTATTAGAGGTGATCTTGGCAGTGACATCTGTTGACAGAACTAGGAAACCACATAGTTCCAGTAAGTTCTAACAGCACAAGAAAAGGGGACATTCAGGAAGTTAATTTACCCAAAATCACACAGCTAAAGAAGGCTATATAGGCTGATGTTCCCTTAATCATGCTAGACCATCCCTCAGTAACTGAGTGGTTAGGTAATCACTCTCCAGTCTGGTCCTCTCACTAACACACTGAAAGCCTCTTTCTAAGGCTCAGTTCACTCATCTGTAAAATGGGGCAATAATGTTCCCCCCCAATTCTGTGGGTTTACCATAGACTTAACTAAGCAAATATTGAGGGCTTAGTAAATCCCTGGCACATAGCTTTCACTTGTCCTATGTTTTTTTCATGTTATTGACACAACTCTCCACTTAATCACTATGCAAATGCTCAACCTAAGCAGGAAAGTTGATTTCTGCAATGTTTGTGAACAGAATAAGCCAAAGATTCACAAGGAAGTATTCAATCATTGAAATGTCATAGAATTCATCATCAATCCACTGGCAGTTGCAGAAGTGTTAAATTAACCCCACATAAAACAGAAAATTAAAATAAGTGTCTGTAAGATCAAATCAGAAACATTGCGAAGAATGTTCTTCCTATTTCCGGCACCTGCTTCCTGGCGCCACAAAGGTAGGCAGTGGGTGGCTTAAATATACCATTAGTTTCAGGAAAAGTTTGACTTTTATTACTTTGTTGAAATGTGGATATTTTGTTTCCTCGGTTTTTAAAGGATGGAGTGAAAAGTTTAGGAGTGAGCCAGTATAATTCAGGGGTCAGTCATACATATACTCTCTGCCATTACACAACTTCTGTCTCAGTTTCCTCATTGATGAGACAGGGAAAATAATTCACTACAAGCACTGTGCACATTGCCTAGAATGTAACAGTACTTAATAAATGTTAGTTACTGAGGCTGCTGATAAAAAGTGAGAAATGAAGGGAAGAATGAAAAAAGACAGGGAGACAACTAGAAGAAAGGAAAAGAGCGAAGCCCTGTTTGGCCGAACTCAGCAAATCATTTTGGATGGTGCCTGGAATGCTGGTCATCTGGATTTCTGGATTTGCTACTTCAGCCCTCAATCCATGACTGCTATTCCAAGGAAGAACAGCGGGCTTCACCATGGTTGCACAGAGGTTTTTAAGGAAGGGATTGTGTAAAAGGTATGCTCCCAATAGTGACTCTTCATATGAATTCTAGGAAAGCTTTTCTATTACAAATGGAAGAGAAAATGGAAGCATCTGCCCCAAACTTAAAATGTGACTACAGTTAACATAGGGTTGATACTAGCTCTGTAAAGGAAATGATTCCCCCAAGCCTCTACAAGTAAACAAGTGCCTTTGAAGTCAAAGTTATAAGTGTGCCCTCACCCAGAGAGCGTAACTTATACGTGTGAATTTACCCATCTCCTCCTCCTATCTCTTAAAATGTACAAAAGCAAAGTATGTAACCAAAATGTTTGTATCCTGGTAATATTCTGAAATTTAAAAAGAATAAAATATATAGTGAGGCAGTAATATATTTTACGAACTTAAAGCGATTAGTTTTTTTAAATTTGAGGGGAATAAAGGAAAAACAAGCATGGTCCCCTAAACTTCACCTAGTAATCTAGTGATCACCTGGACAGAATTGAATGCTTTCTGGTAAATATAGCTTTCATGAAGCTATAGAGATCTCAGATACTCTTCTCTAAAAGTGAATGTGTTTGTGCAAATCTACAAACAGCGGTCCTGATTCTGTACCACCTCTTGTACAAATCTCATCCCAGAAAAACTGTTCACACCTAATAGTTACACTCTCTGGGTGAAGGGCACACTTACAACTTTGACTTCAAAGGCACTTGTTTGCTTTTAGAGGATTGGGGGAATCATTTCCTTTACAGAGCTAGTATCAACCCTATGTTAACTGTAATCACAAAAGCACATTTTGCCCAATTCTGAAGAGAGTGATCTAACCCTTATAAAATGCCAATAGAAAATCTTTAAAATATAGAAATTACTAATTTTTTTATTTCAGAATATTAAGGGGTACACATATTTTATCCACATGCTTTGTTTTTTGAACAGACTGTGTCAAAGTTATAAGTGTGATCTTTACCCAGAGAGCATGCACTATACCCTATAGGTGTGAAATTATTAAATTTTTAAAAGACAGATTGTTAAAACTTTCCTCCCTTAGGACCAGCCTTTGGTAAGGATTAAAAGATTTGACTTGGAATTAAAAGGAAGGAAGTATTGTCTGTCACCCTTGGACTTTCTTTGACAATCAAGGACAATGGGCACTTCATAAAATGGGCATTTCTAGTGCCACACCTTGAAGTTCAAGTGACTATGCCACAGGTTAGAACCTAAAGGAGTCTATAAAACAAGATCTCTGAAGTTATGTAAGCCCAGGTAAAACCTCATCTAAAGTATAGCCTCCTTAAGAGGAAAATATATTTTATTTCCATTCTCTTGGAGGTATTTTTTTTTTTTTTTTTGTAGAGACAGAGTCTCACTTTATGGCCCTCGGTAGAGTGCCGTGGCCTCACACAGCTCACAGCAACCTCCAACTCCTGGGCTTAAGGCGATTCTCTTGCCTCAGCCTCCCGAGTAGCTGGGACTACAGGCACCCGCCACAACGCCCGGCTATTTTTTGGTTGCAGTTTGGCCAGGACAGGGTTTGAACCCGCCACCCTTGGTATATGGGGCCAGCGCCTTACCGACTGAGCCACAGGCGCCGCCCTTGAAGGTATTTTTTTTAAATGTTCAATTTGGGAAACAAAATTAAAAATGAGATACAAGCCATTAAATAAAAAAAAACCTAAATAATACTTTTTCTTTTTTATGGCTTGTTTGGCTTTCAAAAAAAATTGCTTTCTGATGTATATAAAAAACAAAAAAAATTGCTTTCATCCATAGGCAAAATACTTACGTAAGAGCTGGCTGCTGTTGAAGTTTAAGTTGAACAGAGTGCAATTAGTTTCAGAGCAAGCCACATTTTAGACAACGTACTGCTATCATGTCTTACCAAATCCCTAGCAGGGATGGAAGACCATCAGAGATGAAGACAAATCATTAACACAGCAATACAATAATGAGTGTACGAAAATTTCACACATTTTTTGGTTCCTACCAATTGACACTTTTACACTAATTCAGGACTGAGAAAAAAAATCCACATTTTATTTCTCAGCCCTCAAGTTAGATACCCTCAAAAAAAGCCCTTACTTTTCTTCTGTTTGATTAAACAAAAGAATCTTTCACAGATTTGCTTTCTGACTCTTCTAATACACAACCAATAACTTTTTATAATTTTATTATATCGTTTTTTATTTCAAATTAATATGAGGGTACAGATGTTTCAGTTACATTGTTTCCAATTCTAAGGTAAAGTTCAAGTTGTAGTTGAAGCCCTCCCCAGGAGGCATGTGGAACACCCTCACAGACAATCGATAATTTTATAGGACAATATATACTCAAAATCATTTGGCATCAGAAAGGCTTAAGTTAACAAAACTGTTGTTTATATGAACAATCACATCTCATTTCATGTTATATCAAGCACTGTAGCTATTTTTTTAAAAGAGTACATTTTCCTATAGAAACAAACAGCACATCTAATTCATTTATTTTGAAGGGGATTACCTTCCTCATACTTTTCATACCTTCAAATCTTCTTAAACTACAGCAGAGTTTTGACTCATAACTTCCATTTCCTTTGTGATCAATATCCATTAATCTGAAAGGCAAGGAGCACATGGGGCCTAGAAGAAATTCTTGGCCTGAATTTCAACAGATGGTGAAGTTGGTATTACAAGTTGCCCCCAAAATCACCGTACATAGGGAAAAGAGAACATTGGGGTTAAATGTACCTTTACTTACAAAATATCCATTACAAAATTTTGCAAAGAAGTGGCCAACATGTAGAAAATATTTTGTAAATATTTTGTAAATTTTTTTAAATTATTTTGTAAATAAAAGTACATTTAGCTAGAATATCCCATTTTCCCTATGTATGGTGACCTGTAGGACATCCTGTATTATCAGAAAAAAATTCTACTTCATCCTCCCCACCCTCCAACCTCCCAATTAAGAGATTTGAACTTCTGTTGCAGGGGTTTGCTAAGCATCATAGTTAAGTGACAGATTCTCTCAAGTCATGGGTCCCTTTTTTCAAACTTTTCAATTATCCTCACTCACGTTTATTCAGTTCCTAATTACCATAGGATCTACTTTCTGAATTTGCAGAAACCTTTTACGCCTTACTTCTTGACTGTAGGATCTCAACCTGTCTTCTCTAAGGCATTAGATGGAGTAAATATGAAGCTCTGACCCAGAATGTGCTTAAGGCTTCCTGTACTTGGGGTGGAAGATAATCTGTTCTTATTAACTAGAGAGGAATTTTAAAGAGGAACCAACAATAGCCTCATTAGAATATCCCACTTCTTCAGAAGGGCCATACCTGATCTCAATCTGAAGAAAGCTGGTCATGTTTTTTGTTTCATAGCATTGATCAGAGTTTGTAAATGCTTATTTATTTGTGCTTATCTATACATTTAATGTCTGTTTCCCTTTCTGGACAGTAAGCCTTCCCCTATTACACAGTAAGCAGCATGAAGTCAGGAACTGTCATTCTGGTCAAACACTGTACTCAGAGACTAACACAGAGTCAGACACAGTCACCTCTCCATAAACACTTGTTCAATGGATGAATGAATGGAAGGATGGAAGAAAGTAATGTCTGTGGTTGGCCAGTTAAAGCACAGTGAGTACATCAGTCAAATACCCCCTGCTCACTGGGGAATGAAAACATCACGCTTCTCTGTGTTCTGGGTCGACAGGAGAGAGCTATGTCTGGGAATGCACGTGGGATGTGTTTATTGGTGGGATAGGGCAGTGACTTGTGCACACACCTCTAGGTTGGATGTATATCTATGTATCTATAGGTATTGGAAGCAGATTTTTGTGAGACAAGGTGCAACATGGAACATGCGCAATCAAAAGGTCAAGAAGTTAATACCTCGAACACTCATGTGACCCTGGATGAGACAAGCACTGTGCTGGAGCACAAAAGTTTTTGTAGGACAAGGTCCCAGCTGTGCCCAGAATGAACTGATGCCAGGGCAATAAACTTCATAGCTACAGTATCCGATAGGGCAAGCCGAGTCCTTTTGCCTTCAAATAACAGCTTCTTTCCTAGACACATCTTTGCTCACAAAGACACTTGTTCTTTTTCTTTCCATTCTTGACTGGAAAATCTTCCCCTCAATTTCCACCCCCGTGACACCTGCAAGGCCACCATGTTCACTCCTCCTTGCTTCCAAGCAGATCTGCAGTCATCTCTCCCAAGTACTTTTCAGTTTTTCTGATAGATAATCTCAAAATTAAATACCAAAAACTTTCAGTTTTTCTTACAGATAATCTCAAAATTAAATATCAAAAACTTATTCTGAGAGAAAGCCAGAAGAATTCTATGTCTGGGGTAAAATTCACTAGTTTTTCTCTGTAATAGCTGCACTGTAATTACATAGTCAATACCAAGTGTACTGCTGAGCAATTGTCTGTGAATTTAAGCAGTACAAGGAGGCAATGGACATCATCTCATTGAAAGTAATTCTCTCCTCTGATCAAAAGAGAAGGAAGGGGTTGTCTAAATTATCAGAATAATTACCTTAATCCTCTCTTTGTGGATATTCAGCCTAAGGCAGAGGCAAAAATAAGTTTCATCAAAGTCAACTTATCACGACACCTTCTAAACATTTTGTGCCCAACAAATAACTATGCAGTCATTAGAAGTGAATTTTGGGAACACAACTGTGTATACTAATAATAACTCACTATAATAGGCCAATATTTATTAGATTTTTAATATATACCAGACATATTATTTGTATAATTTTATTACTTAATCTTTTAAAGAACCTACTTTTTTTTGAGAGTGAGTCTCACTTGTCACTCTGGGTAGAGGACAGTGGCATTATAGTTCACAACAACCTCAAACTCTTGGGCTCAAGTGATCCTCTTGCCTCAGCTTTCCCAAGTAGCTAGGACTACATGTGCCTAGCATAATGCCCAAATATTTTTACAGACAAAGTCTTGCTCTTGCACAGGCTGGTCTCAAACTCATGAGCTCAGGAAATTCACTGTCTCCACCTCCCAAAGTGCTAGGATTACAGGTGTAAGCTACCATGCCCAGCCTTTAAAAGAACCTACTTATAGCTAAAACTCCTTTTCACCAAGAATTAGGTAACTTACCTGCCATGGCCTTGAATACAGATTTTCTTTATCCCAAAGCCAATGACATTGAGGAGAAAAAAGAGAACTATGTGGTTGAAGGTCCAGTTGGAGCTAAGAAACATAAAGGCTAGAGGTACAGGTCTGGAGATCAGGGAGACGTAGATTAAAATCCTTGCTGTGCCATTTATCAGCACTGTGATCTTACATAATTTACTCAACTTTTCTGTGCTAGGTAGGGCTATTATTTGAGAGCAACAGAAACTGAAAATTGTCAATTGAAGGAGGAAAGCAATTACCGGAAAGACAGTAATATAGTTGTCAGTCAAGCCAAAGACTCTTGGCAATAGCCAGTCAAGCCAAGAGTCAACCAGCTGATAGCAAGAAATTCAGCCAAGGTCACACCATCCTAACTGAGTAGTTAGAAGGCCTCTACCAACAGCCACTGACACTGCCAGCCCCATACTCAGTGCCACTGTGAATGACGCCTGGAATTGCTCTTCGTCTTTGTGCCATTTCCTCAAAGTGAGATATCTGGAGAGTAGTATCTGATCAGCCAAGCAAAAGTTACATGCTCAAACCCGGGCATGGGTTGGAAAAAGAGAAACCGACCCATTTAGATTCTCTTCTGGCAAGTCAGGTCTTGCCTCCAACTAATATGACATAGTGGAGAATTCCCACAAATGTGAAAGGGGTTCAGATGCTGGGCAGTCTTTTTGAAATGACAATTTGCCCCATATTCCTTAACTGAACTTTAGTCTGCTCATCTTTAAAATGGGCATCCAACTGCCTAGAACCTTCCTTTTAGGTTTGTTGTGAGAATTAGCTGATGCATTTTAGCATTTAGCACAGAGCCTGGGTAAATTTCAGCTACTCTTACTAATTCTTGTGCATCGGAGCACGTCATGTAGTATCTCTGTGCCCACATTCTCAATCACTGAAGTGAGCACTATGTTAGCCAGCATATAGACTACCTGCTAAAACAAGGAGCCCCTCAAATCGCAGTGGGTTATTTCTCATTTGCTTCATTGTTCAGTGAGGGTTGCTGAGATTTCAGTCAGGTCCCCATTCCCTACAGGCATTCGAGAACTCAGTCACCTTCTATCTAGTGACTCTGCCATAGACTAGAGATTTGCATTTTGCTGGCAGAAGAGGAAAAACAGGGAAACTGAGGATAGGGGTGTTATAGGGACAAGGCCTGTAAGTGGCATACATCTATTCTACCCCTATTCCCCTGGCCAGAATTCAGTCGCATGGGCTATACCTAACCACAAGAACCCAGTCTGGGAAATAACAATCCAGCTACTTGTTCCAAAGGAAATAGAAACAGGGTTTGTTGAAACATGGCAGTGTCTATCACACCTACCTAATCTCCTGAAGGGGTTATAATATGAATACATGTGCATGCAAACGTGAAAGTGCTAGAGAAAATGATAAACTAATTCAAGCTACAGATGATGCTGGTATTAATAGTTAAACCAGGGAGTGTTTATAGCACTCCTCAGAAGTGTTCAAACATATAGCAATTCAAGTGTGAGAAGAAACTGAAATATAATCAGAAGGTCCTGTATAATAGACTCCTAAATCAGTAAAATCAGCAAGGCTTTCTCTCTACCCTGTATCTTTTAAAATTGGGCCAAAGTAGATAAATAATTTCTTTTTTTTTTTTTTTTTTTTTTTTTTTTGCTCATTGGTCCAATCCATAATGGGAATGTGATGGATTATTTGCTGAGGCGGGGGAGGGAAAAAATAAAAGACGAGAAAGACATTGTTTTGAGGAGTATACATGTTGGAGCAGGAGGCAGCTTGAAGTCATCACTTGGTGGAGACCAGCATCCACAGCAATAATTTGTCACCACATGAAGATGTTAGAGAGTTAATCACAGCACTGACATGTGTGACAACTCCAGGCACTAGACTCAGAATAAAATTCATGCTTAGAAAATGAAAATAATTAGGAGACCACACATTTGAAATGTACCACTAAAAAGGGAGGACTGTCATTGGGGCCACAACCATAATGGTGGGCCTCTTTGCATGTCCAGGGTCAAGTTAATGCCATATGTGTAATCCACTGAACCAACCAGATGAGCGTGCCAAGGGCAAATGTGTAGGGCACTGTGTTATTTGTAGCACTACAGATGCCTTTTACACTCTGTTTTGAGTCTCCACATGGCCTGTCATGAAAGACAAAAGCAAACACAATTTGCACAGGCTTTGCTCATGAATGTTAGTGCTTCAGGAATGTGCTAAGATTCTGCAAGCTGCAGCATAGTTAGGGATGAGGCCAGATCTGATTCATCCTGCTGCCTTCCTCCCAGGGATCATCCCTTTTATTTCTCCATTCGTGCTAGTTGAACCCATATTTCCTTTGATTCAAGGACAATTCAACCAAGTCAAAGTGAAAGTGATTAGTAGGAAAAAAAAAAGAAAGAAAGAAAGAAAGTGATTAGTAGCCCCTGAGTAGCTTTTGCTTTTAAATGGATTCCTACCATAAAGTATTGACTCAAAAGAGCAGTAAAATAATTAGCAAGAACAGAGCAATCAAATTGATAGGTTAGGCATTTCCTGGACTAATTCAAACCTTCAATAAGGATTTCACGACCATTTTAAAGAGCTAAACTCAGGTCCTCCAGTGCAGAGAAGTAGGTATTGTGGCAGAAACTGCAAGGGAGAAGAGAAAACTTTTAGAATAAAAATCTCTTAACAATAGGGGGAAGTGGGAAAGGGAGGCGAGGGAGGGGGGTGGTGGGTAGAGGGAGGAGGATCGGTGGGATCACACCTGTGGTGCATCTTACAGGGGTATTTGCGAAACTTGGTAAATGTAGAACGTAAATGTTTTGGCACAGTAACTGAGATAATGCCAGGAAGGCTATGTTAACCACTGTGATGAAAATGTGTCAAATGGTCTATGAAGCGAGTGTATGATGCCCCATGATCATATCATTGTATACAGTTATGATTTAATAAAAAAAAAAGAATAAAAATCTCTTCATGGAAACATATAAACAAGGACAAGAATTGCCCACGTAATTATGGCAATGCTTCCTTTCTTTTGCGATGCAGATTCTTGGCATAGTGCAAGGGAAATTAAACTCCACTGTCTCTGTTTTCAAACTAAGAAAATAAAATAATTATGTTTCCCAAGCTTTCAACTTCTACTCTGAAGGCTAAATCTACATTTTAAGAACTTTGCACCAAAAGAGAGTACAGATAAATCTCAATACATTTTTCAGTCCTGAGCATTGTATTCTTATTTATTTTCCATTTTCCTAAAACTATTGTCAAAATAAAATTTAAAGAACTAGAAAAAAAAAAGAGCTCAATTGATACCCAGGTTATCTATGATATGTTAACACCTGTAATAGTTACTAATTGCCACAGCACAGTGCCTCAGTTTTCATATTGAATGTACTCTTCACTGTGATAAATTCGCAAGTGCCAAAACAATTGTTTTCCATTTTGTGGCTTCAAAAGGAAAGAAAATGGAAAAAATATTTTTATTAGCAGAAAGTGAGTATGAGGAACTTCCCCCTCCATATATTTACTGACCAACTGACAAGAGTGATAGAAAATCAATGTGTGAGGAGCCAGGAAAAGTGTGCAGTTTCCTTTTTTTTTCTAGTGTTTGTTTTCTATACTGACAGAATCCTAGAATTTACTGCTCTAAGGAAGCACAGACAACAGAAGTGGTTATTGCGGTGCCTAAAAAAAGACTGTGAGAAAATGACCAATCACTACCATTTCTTTTTGTATTGGCTAACATGTATGTGATTTTCCTTCTGATATTTACAAGGAAATAGTATAGATTATAGAAAGATGCTATATTCATATGTAATATATCCGTATACTGCTTTATGCCGGTAAGATAAGATTCCAGATATTTTATGACCTGTAATTAGTTGAAATCTGGAATGCCCTTTTTTGTTTCTCTTATTACTCATTTGTTACCGAGACTAACTTAAAATCAGTTAGGAGGTTTGTTCGTTTGTGAAATGACATTTAAAAATGAACGCCTTATTATCACATAAATGAATTATTTACTTACCCTGAGAGGAGATGTAATATGTTAAAATGCATGTGCACTGCAGATGGAAAGAGGTTTCTTCAGGAATTTAAATTGTGTGAAGGCCTACACAATCTTACTTTAAAAAAAAAAAAAGGATGAATCCATTATAATGACACTATAAAGTTTTACAACTTCTTTTTCAGTTTTTAGTTCGGATTTCAGGAAATAGAGTAGAAAGAAGTGAATAATGAATACATGGAAAAATTGTTACCCTCCAGACAAGAAGCCAAACTGTGAGCAAAGGGAAGAACGAACAGACTCTCTCGAGAATTAGGGGTCAGGTGCTGCCTGGAGAACACCTTTCCTTTCCTCTTTAGCCTTTCAGAGAATTCGTGGTGCAGGTGTCTAACGCGAATATAACAGGGCCCAAGGCCCCAAGCCCATTCTACCCGGAGGGAAAGGTCTCAGCAGCTGGACGGAGAGACCTCCCACGGTCACCCACTCTCTCTAGTGCCCTGGTCTCCGCGCGCCACTTCTCTCCAAGCCCGCAAGGCACCTGCGCCGGGAGACGTCGCCGTCGCTGCCTCCTTGTCTCCTCTCTCTCTGCCTCTCTCTTTTTGCCTGGGGTGCCCTACCAAGCACAAGTCGCAGCCGGGCACTGCCAACTCACTCCTTTTATGGTGAGAGCATGGATTCTTCGTCGTTTCCCCGCCCAAGCCTGGTACCCACACACCCATCCACCCACCACGTCCGCTGTGCGCATGTAGGTCTGGCCCGGGGCACACGCGCTGGCGCGCACCCCCTCCCACCTCTAGGCAGCTCCAGGGTAAGGGTAGAGCCCCAAAGCGGCCGCCCTCCCTTCCCAGGACCCTGTCATTGCGGCCCACTCAGGTCGGCAGGCAGTAAGGAGAAAGGGTAGCTGGTTTCAGTGCTGGCCCTAGTGGATGCCGAGCTCTGGGGTAGCTGAGGAAGTGCCCAGGAAAGCACCACGGTTCCCGGGGGCTTCGCTGGGCTGCTCCTTCTCCTCACCTCTCTGGGCGGGAAAGCCACAGGAGCCTCCCGGAGCAGCGCGGGTCCGGCCCCCGCCCCCGCAGCACGTCCCGGGCGGGGGAGCGAAGACAGGCTCCGCCCCCTTCCATTCCGGCCAATGGGCGCCGGGGCCGCGAGCTCCGCGACTCCGCCTCCGCCAGGGAAACTTGAAGGAGGAGAAAAGTTTGTACAGAGGGTGGAAGGGCGGGTGGGGAGCTCGAAATCCGGCAGCAAGAGAGGAAGATGAACAGCCCCAGGTCAGAGCCCCACGCCGTGTGGACCCCGAACCGCCCCCAGGGCTCCCGGAGTGGCCTCAGCGGCAGCCGCCAACCTCAATAGCCCCCAATACTGCCCGCGGCTGGGGACGAGGGCGGCGGGAGCCGGGAACCAGGGCTCGGTGCCACCTGCGCGCGCGGCCGCACACCTGGACGCTGTCCCCCTGCGGACTAGACCTGCGGGACTCCTCTCTGAAGGAAGGACAAAAAAAATTAAACAAGACATCCAAGACCTGTCTTCGCTGACCCATCCATCCGCTGCCCTTGTTTTCCAAGAGTTTGAAAGCTGACCACTCTGACCGCAGTTCTGAAATACTGGCAGCCACTGAGACCTGACTTCGAGAAGCCAAAGACTTGGCAAGTTCCAGACTGAGCGGGACGAGAGTGAAGGCAAGTTAGAGAGGGTCCAGGACATCTGAGGCCTGAGCCTGGGGGCTTCCGAGGCTGCCGCCGCTACAGCTGCTACAGGTGAGATGGGGTTGGGGTTGGCGTAGTCTGGTAGAGAGCGCGGAGGACAGGCGCTCCTCTCGAGGAGCCAAGGAAGGGAGAGTGCCCTTTCCAAATTGTCTTCCATAACTTGCTTTCAGTGAGAATTTTATTGACTCCGAATCTGTCGGGAATAACACTTTTAAGCTACTTTTCCCTTGAGATGGGTCTTGTTCATCTTGGCAGTGGAGTGAGTGGAGTGGGGGAGGGTAGGGACAACAGTATCAGTTTATAAATATTAATGTCAGCAGAGTGGTGCTGCGGGCAGGACGCGTTGGGAACCTAGAGATTGCAGTAGCCGCAGCTGGAAAGTGGCTAAAATCTAGAAGTATAATCAAGTTGCGCCTCCTGTCTCTGTTTCTTGGGCAGGGGTCTAGCGCCTTGCAAGTGGTGATTTCAGCTCACAGCGCCATTGTCTCTCTTATACATTCTCAGGCCCACCCTGGAACGCCACGGCTGTGCACCGCCGGCCACTATCATGTCCACTCCCGAGGTCAATGTGTCTGCCTCCTTAATTCCCACCCAGCTGAACAGCCCCGTGACCATCCCGGCAGTGATGTTCATCTTTGGGGTGGTGGGCAACCTGGTGGCCATCGTGGTGCTGTGCAAGTCGCGCAAGGAGCAGAAGGAGACGACCTTCTATACCCTGGTATGTGGGCTGGCGGTCACCGACCTGCTGGGCACGCTGCTGGTGAGCCCAGTGACCATCGCCACCTACATGAAGGGCCAGTGGCCCGGGGGCCAGGCGCTGTGCGAGTACAGCACCTTTATCCTGCTGTTCTTCGGCCTGTCCGGCCTCAGCATCATCTGTGCCATGAGCATCGAGCGCTACCTGGCCATCAACCACGCCTACTTCTACAGCCACTACGTGGACAAGCGGCTGGCGGGCCTCACGCTCTTCGCGGTGTATGTGTCCAACGTGCTCTTCTGCGCGCTTCCCAACATGGGCCTCGGCAGCTCCCGGCTGCAGTACCCGGATACCTGGTGCTTCATCGACTGGACCACCAACGTGACAGCGCACGCCGCCTTCTCCTACATGTACGCGGGCTTCAGCTCCTTCCTCATCCTCGCCACCGTGCTCTGCAACGTGCTGGTGTGCGGCGCGCTGCTCCGCATGCACCGCCAGTTCATGCGCCGCACCTCGCTGGGCACCGAGCAGCACCACTCGGCCGCCGCGGCGGTGACCTCGGTCGTCTGCCGGGGCAACCCTGCGGCCTCCCCGGTCCTGCCGCGCCTCTGCGACTTTCGCCGCCGCCGGAGCTTCCGGCGCATCGCGGGCGCTGAAATCCAGATGGTCATCTTACTCATCGCCACCTCCCTGGTGGTGCTCATCTGCTCCATCCCGCTTGTGGTGAGTGACAACGCGCTGGCGGGGTTCGGCACTTCGCCGGCATTCACCTTGCCCCTCCGCTCCCGCTCCCCTCCTCTCCCTCTGATTCTCTGGCCGTGAACTTGTGTTCCCCCGGCCGGGCTGGGATCTCACACGTGGCTTCTCAGAGCAGGCCTGACCTACTGAGACCGAACAGGTGCTTTCCCCCTACATCCCCAAGTCTCTTTCCCCGAAAGCCTGGGTTCCTTTCTCTCACGGGACTGCCTTTACCCCTTCTGCCTGACACTGGCCTTGAGGCTTCCGGGAACACCCCGCCCCTCTCCGCTGGAAGTGCGGGGAGCCCACCGGGAGTGTGACCTAGCCTTATCCTAGGGACTGCGCGCTGGGAACTGCAGAGCCTAAGACTCCAGGGATGATGATCTCTGCGTGGAAACGATTCCTTAGGAGTGCAGGGGCTTTGGTGTTTTGATTTATGCAGGATTTAGGGTACCCCTCCCCATGGATTATGGCAAATTTTAGGACTGGAAGGGATACCAGGTACTTTTACTAGTCTAACTCACAATGACTTGCTTAAAATAATCCAACAGAAACTTTCTGTCAAGCTAGGTTTCCTGTTCCCCATTGCGTGCCCTGGGAGAACATCTTAAGGTGCACGACAGATAATTCCTACACAGGGCATGGCCAGACACAAGTCCCTTCATTCTGCCTAGAGGCCAGGAAAGCAAGATTGGGGGGTGAGGAAGGGGGGGCTGATTATGGAGTCGTGTCAATGGAGTATTGAATTTGCATTCTCAACAACCAACCGTAAGAGGTACAGTACTGAAGTTTACAGATAGATGTCTTGTTGACTGTCAAGCCAGAGCCTCTGCAGCTTGTAATGACCTGAGGACATCTGACTCCAAACCCTGCTCATGTAATGTCAGGCCACGTCTCCCTTCTAGAACGCTTCTAATTTCTGTCTTTGTACAGTGTGGGTTTGAGTTTTGGTGCACTTCATTTTAAAGACAGCATCTTTAAAATTGTCTTTGGATTAACTTTTAAAATTTTACTAACAGAAAGGCTGAAACTCTACCTAGTTCTAGACCTTGCCTGCGGTTAACACGGAATGTCCCAGAAGCAGATAGGCAGAAGAACTTGAAAGTAACTAGTTCTGAGTTCTTTCGTCTCTCAAAACACTGCATTCCTGTAAATTCTAAACAACCAGACCGACTAAAAAGAGATGACTTCTCTTTCTGATGCTTATTGAGAGCAAGAAAAAAATAAATCTAATAAGGTATTATTCCTTCCTTTCTCTTATTAATACTATCCAGAGATAGTTGATACAAAAATATTGTATCTCTGATAAAAGTGACTGTAAATGGAAGGAACTTAGAGGTGGCTGAGTGCCAGCATACAGTAGCTTCTTGCCAATTTGTATAAACAGAAGTAAATATAATTGGCTAGGAGAGCCTTTAAGTCATTCCAGGACCCAATATAATTTACTGAGTTAAGTCACTCTTGAGCCACATAAATATATTTTACTATCTGTAATGGCAACACAGAACAAAGTGAGATGTTGGAAGAAGCAGCTGTGCTTCTGCTGGGGCCTCAGGTCCCTGTCCTCTGCCTTACATTTTACAGAACAGTAAATGACAAAGTAAATGGTTTTTATTTACAGAAGACCATTTTAAGGAACTGAGGAATTAGAGCTAGAAGGCTAGCAACATGCACATACTTTATAAACATGTTTTAGTTAGAGAAAAGATGTGAAACTATGGATTCCAACACAGTCACAGAAGAAGTATTTTCCTCCAGCATCCAAAGATGCATACAAGCCTTAATTCATCTTATGGGCTAGAGTGGTAGACCTGGCCCTCAGGCTTAGGGCTGTTTATCACAAAGCCTTTGAAATTATTTGAGGACTTAGAGGCAAGAAATTATAGGAGCAATATTTGTGTTTTGCAAATTAACCACATTTTAACTAACAAGATATACTTTCCACTCTGTTTAAGGCCAGTAACATGTAGTTGACAGTAAGTAATCTCAGCCTGAAAATTGAAACTAGCTCAGTCAAGCAGTAGTCACATTAATCAAACCTTTGCATACCTTTTTGTGAGAAACAAGGAATCATACAAGTAGCAGGGACATCAGTTTTTAGCCTTTAGTTTTGGCTACTAAAATAATTTCAGAATCAGTTGAATTTTAAATTAGTGATAAATAATGGGGTTATTATACTACCCACCCACCCACAATTCACCAGTTCATTTAAGATTCAAAAGAGAAACTCATCCAGCAAGATAGTCTTTCTTGGCTTACTTTTACACCTTCCTTTTTCATGTTTCTCATATTGATATTGTAATTTAAGATTAATAATGCTTCTGAGCTCTCTGACATTTAAAGCAGTTGGGCCTATCTTCAGATCCAAAGAAACTAACCAAGCATCTGAGTTTAACTTTATCAAATCCAGTGGATTTATAATCCCATTTGAGGAAAATCACACAACCCCTTGGAATCACTTATGCTTTGGAAAGACTAACAGCAAATATGGTTTGTCTGGAATTTTTGGAATCTTCACACAATATGTAAGGAAAATAAGCAGGTACTGAAAATCAGCCAAGTTTTTGTCTTCTGGACACCAGGAAAGAATAAGCTACAGTGCCTCTTAGAGGGTAGTTGATGCCGAGTTTGGCATAAAAGGCAAATTTTAATTTGTTATCCAAAATATACATGTCTCATAAATAGAACTACACTCAGAAAGGAGACTTGAGAAAGTTTGTAAAATTAGTTGTGCATATAAGGAACTGTGCTAAACTTGCAAAATTTTTTGAAGTGGGTCATAATCAATGAACAGGGAAGGTTTAAGTACAACCTCCAGGAACATTGCATGACAAGACTTAGTGGGTAGGAGACTGTTTCAATTTTGTCTGTGCTTCTAAACACAGTCTCAGGTTATTATAAATATAGGAGAAGCTGAAGAAATGAAAGAGTCTATATTTAAATAAAAGGGATAGCGTTGTCTAGAAATACCCAAGCAAGACGGCCTCCTCAAGTCCTGGTGTTAAGTGCTGTAGCTAGATCAGTTTCTGATGTCTAATTTTGCTGTTGCTAATGGATGTGAAGATAACGTTTATAATCAAATCTTTTGCCTTGGGCCAAATTAGTTACACTATAGGATTTAAAAAGACATTTCCCCCCATCCATAGGCAAGCTGAGGCTATATTTATTGTTTCTTTTATTTTCTATTCTTCTTCTTACTCTGAAATAAGTATTCATCTTTGTTAGGGATAGAATGGCTAATGTGATTAGTCTTCTGCCTTGGTTGAGTAACACTTAGGTCTTTAGGAAAATAGTTTCCTGTGAATGCGTATTGATTACTTACTATAAACTAGTTGTCTCTCCCAGGGGGAATCTAACCTGAGGCCTCTAAGGTGGGCTGCATGCTAATTTTGTGAGAACTATTTTTTTATTTTTGCTTAGAGGTATCAGATATCACAAAATGTATGCAGGGATTACTAAGCATCTTTTGTTACGGGATGTGTATTTACTGTGTGGCCCAAGACAACAGTTTTTCTTCCAATGTGTGACCAAAAAGAAAAAAGATTGGACACCCCTGCAAACCTTCACCGGCATTGGATGAGCAGAAATTTATAAAGACAGATGAAAACTGTGTAGATAGATGCACTTTTGTTTACTGTAGGCAAACTGGAAGTGGGATCATGAAACAACTGATGCAATGTCAGATAAGTAAAAATCACTTCTCTAGCTACAAGAGTTAATGCCATAAATTTGGGTACAAGTATAGCACAATCAAAAGGATTTTACTATTTTTTTCAAATACATTTGGCTAAGTTAGAAGAAAAAATAACATATCCTAGAAGCAGGTTTTAGTCACAATATAAAATTATAGACCCAGTAGGAATACCTTGAAGACTGTTGAGTAACACATAAAGGTAAGGTATTTCCACATCCGGTATCTCAAGAGAATCTTGCAAAAGCTCTAGGAAAATGCAGGCACAGTGCCTCATGCCTATAATCCTAGCACTCTGGGAGGCTGAAGCAAGAGGATTGCTTGAGGTCAGGACTTCCAGACCTGCCTGAGCAAAAGCCAGACCTTGTCTCTACCAAAAATAGAAAATAATGGCCAGATGTGACAGTATGGGTGTGAACCTGTAGTCCCAGCTACTCAGAAGCCTGAGGCAAGAGGATCACTTGAGCCCAGCAGTCCGAGGTTGTAGTGAGAAAGGCTGATGTCACTGCACTCTAGCCAGGGTAACAGAGCAAGACCCATCTCAAAACTAATAATAATAATAATAGGAAGAAAGTATAGCAGAAAAGTAATTTTGCTCTTTCTACATATTAGTTTCCCCAGCTATAGATAAAGAATGTAAGATCATTCTGCAACTTCTGGGTAGCTACAGGGGAGTCCTCACCTAATGCTCATTTCTCTGTGCTTTGTTGAACTGTTAAGCTTAGGTTTTATTGAATATCTATGAACAAGATTTTTTTTTCCCTCAGAGCTAAAGTGATCCCTCAGTCTCCTACTAGAATATTCACAATGAGAGTTTAAAAAAAAATTTTCAACTCATTGTGACTATTCTAATGGATGGGGGAGAGGAGGAGAGAGGGAGTTTGTGTGCTCCCACTTAATGGGCACAATGTAAGGGTATATGACACACCTCGCGATACAACCACAACAGGACTCTACCTAACAAATGCAAACCTTGTAACCTGTTTGTACCCTTACATTAATCTGAAAAAGAAAAGAAAGGGAAAGAAAAGAAATTTTCGATGTAGATTATTGGCCTGTAGAGATTAAGCAACTTGCCTACAGTAAACGGGCAGATAGTGACCCAAAAGGAATGAGAACCAAATTCTTATAGCACTACCCAACTGAGAACTCTTTCACTATTCTTTACTTAAAAAAAAAGAAAAAAAAAAAAAGGTGGTGAGAACTTCTAGTAATAGCTCTGTCAGTTTTGGATTCTTCACAAAACAGTGAGATAACTGAGCACATACAGATAATTCCTTTTATGTGCTTGGAACAGAACAAGTAGCTCACACAGACAAATCCAATTACAGATCTTGGCATTTATTGGAAAGCATCACTATTTTGACAGTTGTTACTAAGTCTATCTTGTCACCATTTCAACATTCTTTATTCAACATTCTCGGCAAACAGGTTGTTATTAAGTAGGAAGTCCATGTTTTTGATATCATATCATTGATTCATTCCCCAAAGTTACCTCTATGCTACAGTTTTCAAATTATTGATACACAGTGGCCAAGCTTCCACATACGGGTCACAGAATGTAATGAGAGCCAGCATTCATATTATATAGTAGGCACCGTACTAAACACGTTAATAATTTGTAAAAATTATAAGGAGCAGAACTGGGATTTGGACAGAGGATTCTTTGATTCTAAAGCTTGGGCATTTACCCATAACATACAGCCTCATTAACAGCTTTCTTGTCACCATAGCTTCTTATAAAGTTACTGCATTTTCTCCAAGTTATGTTTTAATATTCCTAATCTCTAATCAACCTCAGAAAGGTATAGAATATTGTAATATATGTCAATATTAGCAACAAACCACTTGCACAAATCAGCAGCTACTGAGAAAAAGACTAGCTTTAACATTGGAAGAAAGAAGACACATTGATTATATTCAGTGAAGTTTTTACGATTTTTTTTCTTCTGATTCAGAGATTCTGTCCTTATCAGAAGTACAGTCTTCAACACTGAAAACTGCCTGAACTTGTTTATGTGTGTAATGTGTAGGGCCATTGGACAAGAATTCCAGAAAAGAGCTTTCACTCCCTGGCTGCCTTTAAAGTACTCCTCTGAATATTCCCATCTGAATCTGAGTTTTTCTGGACAGAACAAATCAAGTAGCCTTTAAAATGAAGCAGAGGTTGCTATATGTCTTCAAACCTTACAAAATAAGCAGCTGGGCATGATGACTTTTGTCTGTAATCCTATCACTTTAGGAGGCAGAGGAAGAGGATTCCTTGAGGACAGGAGTTCAAGACCAGCCTGAGCAACAAACAGAGTGAGACTCCTGTCTCTATAAAAATAGACAAAAAACAGCAGGGGGTGGTGGTGCACACCTGTAGTCCCAGCTACTGAGGCAAGAACATCATTTGGGACCAGGAGTTTGAGGTTGTAGTAAGCTATGATGACACCACTTAACCTCTAGCCTGAGCAATAGAGTGATGCCTGTCCTGAAAACAAAAACAAACAATATAAGTTACAAAGTGAATGTAGTTTTTATTGTTGTCTTGTTTTTTCTCTACTTGAATAAAAATATCCATTGAGAATGTGACACAAAGTAAAATTCATACTGATTCTTTTCAAATAATTAATTGGCCAACTTTTGAGAATGTATTTACTTGAATTTGGGGTTTTGCTATCTATACTTTTTGCTACTCTGTGAACTCCCCTTTACTGAAAAGCTATTAAATGACCAGGTTAAGTGGCATATACTGATTGTAAGCTTTTCCCTGTGGATAGAGCATACTTTTAATACAGTTTCTTTTCATTCCTTTCTATAGTAGTCAAAATTAATTTCCATAGTGGATAAAGTGATGATTCTTTGCCTGCTTCTCATCACCTTTGATTATGAAAACCCATTATTTATTTTTTAACAACACACTGACTTTTCTAAAATGCAACAGAAATTTAGAAATAAAAAGCTAATGCTTAATATATATGTTTAAATAACTACAAATTTTATTCCATTTTAATTGTTCACAATTTCCTTCCTTTCAGTAGTAACCATGTTTGTTTGGTAATGGTGTGAGAAGCAAGCAGTAACAAAATATTTCAATGTTAAAAATCTCAGAAATGCAGTATTCAAACTTAGCCAAGATTCTATTCTGAGAGTTAGAGATGGCTGTACAAAATGCTTCTTAGGCCCCTCATAGGAGTGAGAATATGCAAGATTTATGGAAGCTAAATATTAAAAACAATTGATGTCATGGAGACAGAGAGTAGAATGATGGTTACCAGAGGAAGTGGGGAATAAAGGGATGGTTGATGGGTACAAAAACATAGTTAGAATGAACAATATTTGATAGCACAACAAAGTGACTATAATCAACAATAAGTTACAGTATACTTTAAAATAACTAAAATTGGAGTTGGAATGTTCCTAACACAAAAAAATGTTAAATGCCTGAGGTGATGGATACCCCATTTACCCTGATTTGATTATTACACATTTGTATGCCTATATTAAAATATCACATGTACCCTATAAAGAAGATGCAATTATTTTGTACATATAATAATTTCAAAAATTTTTAAATAAAATAGTTTGGGGGGGGTGGCACCTGTGGCTCAAAGGAGTAGGGTGCTGGCCCCATGTACTGCAGGTAGTGGATTCAAGCCTGGCCGTGGCCAAAAACTGCAAAAAATAAAATTAAAATAAAATAGTTTGGGGGGGGGGAAGAAGTTTCTTGGAGAAGTACTTGAGTACCAAAATCTCTCAAGTGGAGTAACACTGCCACCTAGTGGTGTAAAGTCTCAAGTTCACACAAACCGCTCCATAGGTCATTTCCAGAGGGCCACAGGAATTGATTCTAACAAATTTAAATCTATCATTTCTTCTACCTTAAGAAACATAATATGTGATGAGAGTAAAACATATATCTCACACGTTTTGCTAATAATTAACTAGTCCTGAAATAATTCTTAAATATAAATTCAGCCTGGTCAAACAGAAAAAGGAATGTGAAGATCACCTAGAACCTGGAGCCCAGACCAGCATTGGCCACCTGTAGGAACCTTGATAGATCTTCAAAACTTTTGGGCCTCAGTAACAAACACTTCATCTGAGAAAAGGACCGTAGACTCAAGGGAACTTCCCAGTTCACAGGCAGAAAGGAAGAAACTAAGATGCCAGTTTTTGTAAACATTTAAAAAGAAAATGCTGTGTCTTGATATTATCATTTATCCCAGCCTAGTTTCCAAAATTGATTTAAGACATCATATATTGCTATTCATTCTAGTTCATTATTTAGATGTCTCTGAGAGATCAAGATATACATTTCATCTTAGTTAGAGGCATCTGACCATTTGTTCTATGAGATTTACAAGCGCATTATTCCTTTTCAGAGCATTTAGGGGAAGATGTGTTTCAGAATTCACAATTTCTGGCTTGGCGCCTGTGGCTCAGGTGGCTAAGGCACCAGCCACATGCACCTGAGCTGGTGGGTTCGAATCCAGCCCGGGCCTGCCAAACAGCAATGACAGCTGCAACCAAAAAATAGCCGGGGGTTGTGGTGGGCGCCTGTAGTCCCAGCTACTTGGGAGGCGGAGACAGGAGACTCGCTTGAGCCCAGGAGTTTGAGGTTGCTGTGAGCTATGGCACCACGGCACTCTACCCAGGGCAACAGCTTGAGGCTCTGTCTCAAAAAAAAAAAAAAAAAGAATTCACAATTTCTTGGCTTTTAGAAAAGTAATCATTAATATACTGTATAGTATATACTATCTTCATCAGAATTGGGACAGTACTCCTGGAGCAAAACATAGGAATATTCACTCTCACTGGAATAAATAAAACTATAAATAGCATCACAGTCTAATTCAGTTCAGGTTAAAGTAAATTTAGGTCAGTCTTTGTAAATAAATAAGTTCCAAAAACAGAATGAGAGAATAACAATAAAACAATAACAAATGAAACAACAAAAATCTTTTGATAAAGGATCATGGACTTATAGCTAATTAAGATCTAAATTAAGGATGAGATAGAAATACAGTTATATCTCACTGATCCAGCACCATCCAGGAAAAGGTTTCATATGAGTTGAATTTATCAGAATGATGAAATTTATTTCTTTAAACATTTTAAATTTTCTTCTTTAATCCAAATTGTTATAATCTCTTAAAATATCCCTACTGAAATATGGTCACATCTGATGAGTGCCAAAAGAAAGCACTAAATTGGTCAATAAATCACCTTTTCCATTTTGAATTGCCACTTACCAACCTCAACTAAACTATCCCTACCCTTTCTTGGTGATTTATACACCATGAATCATTCACTATGACGCTGTGAGGTAGTGATATCCTCAAATCTCGGTAGAGATATTTGGCCCTAGTTAAATGGCCCCACCTATGCTTCAATGAGTTCTTGCTTACTCCTTTTTACGGTTTCTGTGCATCTTCCTTGGCTTTGAGACTCAACTTCTTCTCCATAACCTAAAATAATTATAATGGCAAGTGATAATTACCAAAGACAGATGGTAGTTATCTTAAATCCCCTATTTCTATATGAATTACAGATGAGATTTTTATAGAAATGATCCTAGTAGCATCAGAAAGTCTAGGCAAAAAAAGAAATCAATACTTTAAGGGTAAATTTGAGAGTGTGTATTTAACAAGTGTATTTTTCTTTAAAGAATAAAATGATGATCTTCCTTAAGTTTACACAAATTCATGCTGTCTTTGCTGAATCATTTGAAGTTCCCACATATTGACATATCATTTCATTCTTTCATGATTTTGCACATGGCACTACCTCTATTAGAAATCTAATGTCCTTCTTTCTATATTTAGAAAACTCTCACTTATCCATCAAACTCCCACTCATCCATTATCATTATTACAACTGGGGAACAGGGTCATAGAGAAAATAAAAAATTTGTATTTATTCGCTATGATAGGAAATCCTGATGTTGGTTTAAAAGTGTCCAGCATATTTTGTCTAGGCTTGGAATAAAGGAATCTTGGCTTTTCTGTTATGATTAGATGGTTAGTTGACTTACAAAGTAAGTTTCATTTAAATTTTATAAAATAGAAGCTGAAATAAGGGTAATCAGTGGCTTCTGGAGGAAAAAAAAGACATTTCATTAAAATTGCAAAAACTTCAAAGCACTTACAGAAATGAAGTAAATGAACAGCTTTTCAAGGAGACTTTACGTACATGTTACTCCGCTCAGACTGTATTTTTGTAACCATCTCTGCACATGACTTTGACCATGACTTTGCACGTGGAACAACCTCATGTGAAATCTTGTGTCCTTCCTTGACCATCTTTGATCTAGGGAAGATATTCATAATGCGGTGGTTCATGCCTGTAATCCCAGCACTGTGGGAGGCTGAAGAGGGGGAATTGCTTGAACTCAGGAGTTCCAGACTTGCCTGAGTGAGACCCCAACTCCTAAAAAAATAATGAAAAACCCAGATGGGCACCACAGCCAGTGCCTGTAATCCCAGCTGCTTCTGGAGGCTGAGGCAGTGGTTGCCCACAGCCCGAGTGTGAGGTTGCAGTGAGCTATGATGCCACTGCACTCTGCTCAGGGCATAGGGTGGGACTCTTGTCTCAACAACAACAACAAAATAAATAAGGAAACAACAAAAACAATAAAATAAATAAAAATAAAATAAAATCTCAACAAAATAAATAAAAATAAAACAAAATAAATAAAAATAAAATCTCAACAACAAAATAAATAAATACGAATATTTAAAATTATAATAGCTCAAAAGATGTAACTGTATTTTCGCAATTACTGAGTTTTCTGAGGCTATTTAGGCTGCTCTTTTCTTGAACCTTGTTATCAGAAAAGAGGGTAGCAACCCAGTGTTGCTAAGGTAGACATAGAATTTAAATGTTTTCCCAACTTATTAATGATAAAATCTAAACGTGTGCATCTCATTTATGCAGGTGCGAGTGTTCATCAACCAGTTATATCAGCCAAGCTTGGAGAGAGAAGTCAGCAAAAACCCCGACTTGCAGGCCATCCGAATCGCTTCTGTGAACCCCATCCTGGACCCCTGGATTTACATCCTGCTGCGGAAGACAGTGCTCAGTAAAGCCATAGAGAAGATCAAATGCCTCTTCTGTCGCATCGGCGGGTCCCGCCGAGAACGTTCGGGACAACCGTGCTCGGACAGTCGAAGGACATCCTCTGCCATGTCCGGCCACTCTCGCTCCTTCCTCTCCAGGGAGCTGAAGGAAATCAGCAGCACGTCTCAGACCCTCCTGCCAGACCTCTCACTGCCCGACCTCAGTGAAAATGGCCTTGGAGGCAGGAATTTTCTTCCAGGCGTTCCTGGCACGGGCCTAACCCAGACAGACACCACCTCACTGAGGACTTTGCGAATATCAGAGACCTCGGACTCCTCACAGGGGCAGGACTCCGAGAGTGTTTTGCTGGTGGATGAGGTTAATGGGAGTAGCGGGGCTGGGCCGGCCCTGAAAGGGAGCTCCCTGCACGTCACCTTTCCCTGCGAAACACTGAACTTGTCTGAAAAATGTATATAGTAGCAAAGGAAAGAAATACAGCACTGTCTCGGAAGCTGTGCAATAGACAAATAAAGGAGGCATTTGGCTGTGCTCAGAAGGGCTATGTCCATCCCACAACTCACATTAGAGGCTTTTGAGCACTTTTCAGACTATCAAGTTGATTCACACGGGTCCCAAGATTGAAGCACTTTGACTGAGACCCCACATTGACACGGGATTGTGGTCATAACTTGCTCGCTGGAAAGATCAACTTTTTCTACTGGATAGGAGGCTGGAAGGAGTTTGGCTGTTTTCATAACATCTGGACTTTATCCCTGGCACCCAGCAGAAGCCCAGATACTGGAAGGGCTCTAATTCCAATGAACTATGAGGACTACCTTATAGATGATTTAAGTGTCTCACTAAAGCATGAAATGTGAATTTTTATTGTTGTAAATATGATTTAAGGTATTTAAAGTATTTTCTTCTCTATGAGAAGGTTTGTGGTTAATACAAGGTATAACAAAATTATGGTAACCCCTCTCCTCCCAGTATAACCAGCTCGAGTTGCAGATGTTAGATATTTTTCATAAACAATTTCAGGCCAAGGTGTTGAAAATTCACAATAAGACTAGTGTCTATAAAATAGATATAAATTTTTAAAATGAAGAGTTTAATATTATCAAAGGAAAAAAGAAAAAAATGCTATTTAAGATGTGAAAATTATAGACCAAACTATTAAAGTTCTTTCCAAGCAACACATAGTGAAAATGTTTTAGTGGTAATATACTTATTTATCCGGGAAACTGTGATTTCAGGAGAACCTAACATGCTGGTAAACATTTTCAACTTTTTTCCCCACTAATTGGTACTTTTTAAAACAACAAACTTTTTTTAAAAATCTTTCATAAATAACCCATAATTGAAGTAATATAAAAGTCTAAACAGCTTGTTTTCCCTCCAAACGTGTGCATAGTGTTACTGAATGAATGACCTAGAACATCCTTTAAAATCTAAGAGTAAGTCTAAGTGCACAATAAAGACCTTTATTTTGAGATGTGGAAGGATCTCAAATGTGATTAAATCAGCCTTTCATGTATGTCAAGGGTGCGGGATTTGAGCACCTAAGGGTCACCTTTTAACAGTTTTGTGTAATACCCAGTGATACTGTACACATATGTGAGGAACTTTCTCAAAGAAATATTAAGCATGTTTTGTTGCTCAAAGTGTTTTTGTGAATTGCTTGGTTGTAAGTAAATTCTGAGCCTGATATTGACATGGTTTGAAGCAGTTGTACCAACTGAAATTATTTTGGAGATTATAATAAATGAATACATTCAGTCTGAGTTCCATGTCCTCAGTTTGAGAAAAATCGTGTGGTTTTTGTTTGTTGCTGGTCATCATTATATCCTTTCCAATTGAAATTTTTAAAATTTACTTTGCAACTTTAAATTTTAAAAAAAGTTACAAAAATAGTATAAACTCTTGGATCCACTAAGTGGAGAATGGTATTTACTCAAAGTCCTCAGTTTCTTTGGGTGGTAAAGCCACTATCATGCTTAGCTCACTACATATAAAAGACCCAAATAATTATTACCAAAACAATTCATATAAATGCTAATTTTAAACTTCTATTTTTGAATGTTTAAATGCTAATTTTTGTTTGTATTTTAATTGAGTTATATGCCAGCATTAGATGGCTAAGGCTACTATAGCAAAATATCATAGTAGGCTAGGCAAGATTGCTCATGCCTAGCACCCTGGAAGGCTGAGTCAGAAGAATTGTTTGAGCTCAGGAGTTTGCAATCAGCCTGAGCAAGACTGAGATCTTATCTCTACTAAAAATGAAAAAATAAGCTGGAAAAAGAAAAAAGAAGCTGGATATTGTAGTGGGAGAGCTACGATGACACCACTGCACTCTTTTGGGGCGACAGAAAAAGACCCTATCTCAAAACACTCCACACACTGAAATCTGAACACTTAGGTAAGGATATCTCCTTCTTGAGAAAAGGTGAAACAAGATTTAATAGAAAGAAGCAGCAAAGAGAATTCTAAAACCAAGGAGGAAAGAGAGCTCAAAGCAACAGCTCTGCAGAAAATTTCACAAAAGTCCAATGAAACCAGCCTAGGGCAGGAGAGGAGGATTAACAGATTATGTGATGTTTGGTAATATTGAGGAGAGTATTATAGTTTTATTAGATAGCCAGGAGAAAATGAGTATGAGTAATATGGAAAACTGAAGAATAACAAAAAAGAAAAAAGGCAATTATTTAATCCATTAATAACAGAGGTACAAGAAAGGCAAAACAAATAATATATGAGCTGAACTCAATTATTTGAAATAACCATATTAAATATCAAACATAGATTGAAACCAAAGTTATAAATAATGATACTAAGAATGGAGGCAGAAATAGTAAATATACTTATGGAAAGAGAGCATTTACTAAAATTATGTATGGTAAGAAATCAAGTCAATGTTTAAAAAAAATTTTTTTTTAATGAAGAGCAGTGAAACCACATACCCTTATACTCCAATCATATTTACAAAAATTTTGAAATCTAAAGATACCAAGTATGCTCAGAAAATTTCATATACTGTTGGTGTGATTGTAAAACTAATACCTCTACTTGAAAAATGAACTTAGTATTATCTACTACACTTCAGGACTAGAGTTCACCATCAATAAGAACATTAAGCACAGAAATTGAAACAAACACATCTCAGTGCATGACTTTGTAAAAATACAACAAAACAAAACACCTCATTGGTGATGTTCAGAGGATGCTGGGGAACCAACTCACTCATTTTCAAAAGTGATAAAGAGAAAAAAATAAGCCTTTACCATATAAAATGCCTTTTATTACATAAATTATTTTCCCACATAAAAAAATAGTGGACGAGAGAAAGTTTTTCTTTAAAGTTTTTTTTTTCACCACAAAGCTAAAAGAATTACCACCATGTTGCAGCCTCTAATGAAATAATGGACCTGGGTCATGGTAGTCAACAGCTGCTGACACTGCAGAGCGAAAGAGGGGACCAGAAATATGGAACCCAAAGATACCCATGAAGTACTCTTGTCAAAAAAAATGAATGAATTTGATAAACTGGTGTATTAGTACTAATTTATTGAGAACATGGATACAGAGGAGCATTAATGACATCAGATGTGCTGCAACAACCAAGATATAAAATGTGAAAAATTCTAAAGTACACATGATACAGTTCCTTTAAAAATAATTTGAAAAAAAGAGGAAGGAGAATCCATAGAGTATAAAGGACAAAGAAATGTATTAACAAAAGCACTATTTGGATCCTGATTTAATCAAACCACACTAACACCCAGTGTGACATAATGAGTAACAGCTACATTATGACTATTTTTAAAACTCAACTTGTAATTAAAATCTTTACCCAAAGAAAACTCTTTTCCAAATGGTTTATAAGTTCTGTTAAACATTACAGAAAAAAAAAAAACGAAATCTGTAGAAACTTTTTGAAAAAACTAGGTGGAAATACTTTTCATCTTATTTTTTGATGTATTATCATGATTCAAGAACTAGACAAAGATATTAAAGAAAAGAAAAATATAACCCAGTATCCTTCATGAACACAGACACAAAAATCCTTAATAAAGGGGACGGCGCCTGTGGCTCAGTGAGTAAGGCGCCGGCCCCATATGCCAAGGGTGGCGGGTTCAAACCCGGCCCCGGCCAAACGGCAACAAAAAAATAGCCGGGCATTGTGGCGGGCGCCTGTAGTCCCAGCTACTCGGGAGGCTGAGGCAGGAGAATCGCCTAAGCCCAGGAGTTGGAGGTTGCTGTGAGCCGTGTGACGCCACGGCACTCTACCGAGGGCAATAAAGTGAAACTCTGTCTCTACAAAAAAAAAAAAAAAATCCTTAATAAAATATTACCAAATAGAATCAAGCAATATCTATCTAAAAGGATAATCCGTCATGATTTAGTAGGGTTTATTCAAGAATAAATAAGTTGCCGATATAACATTTGAAAAATAAAAGTAAGTGAACACACAAAGACAATAAAAGAGAAACGTCATACAATCATGTCATAGGTGCAGAAATATAATTAACAGAATTCAGCACCTACTCATAAAGTGCTCAACAGACTAGGAAGGGAAATTCCTCAATTTAATAAAAAGCATGAATTAAAAATCCACAGCAACCATCATTCTTAATAGTGAAAGACTGAAAGAATGCAAACAAGACAAAATGTTCATTCTTAAAACTTCCATGTAACATTGTAGTGGGAAGATTTAGCAATCGCAATCAGGCAAAAGAAGAATATAAAAGGAACATAGTTTATAAAGGAAGAAAGAAAGCTGTTTTTATCCACAGAGACATGATAATTTTATAGAATATTCTAAGGAATTTGTAAAAACGCTAATGCAACTAAAAAATGAATTTGTCAAGTTTGCATAGACTATAAGGTCCATGTATAAAAATCAATGGTATTTCTATGTAATAGTTAATCAAAATTGAAAAATGAAGCCCTCTTTGCCTACTTGCCTTGCCACTGGAGGCCCATTTGCTGTCTATGGCAAATGCATGCTGCTCTGTAGGCTTTCTTACTCTGTAAGCCTATCTTTCTCTTCTTCAATAAACTTTGTTTCATGTTTGCCTTAAAAGAAAAAAAACAAATTTAAACACTCTCTATAATAGCATCAAAAAACATGGAATACTTAGGGATAAACTTAACACAATATGGGCAATACTGATACACTGAAAACTGAAAAGCATTGCTGAGACAAATTAAGTACCACAGGCTTGGGATCAAAGCCACAGTAACTGTTCCAATGGCAACACTTCCCAAACTAATCTATAGATTCAACACAATCCCAATCAAAATCCCAGCAGGCTTTCACATAGCTATAGATAAATTGATTCTAAAGCATCTATGGAAAGGCCAAGAAACTAGAATTAAACAGCTGAGGGGTGAAGGAGACGAAGTAGAAGGAATCATATTGATTTTTTAAACTTATTATAAAGCTACAGTAGTTAAGACAGTGTGGCCCTGGTATAAAAATAGACATAGAGATGAATCAGTGTAACAGAGCTCAGACAGACGCTCAAATACATCGTGGATGCATTTTCCATAAGGATGTCAATGGGGACAAAACAGGTTTTTCAGCTAATAGTGTATGAATAATTACAAATGAGTCTTGACATTTACCTCATACCCTACACATAAAAATTAACAAAAATAGGCCTAAACCTGAAAGAACCTAAATGTTATTAATGGATGAATAGCTAAATCAATTGTGCTATATCCATATGCTGGACTACTACTCAATGATGAAAAGGAATTCTATTACTTGATATACACAATAATGTAGGTGAATGGATCACAGACTTAATCATAAAAGCTTAAATTATAAAACTTCTAGCAGAAAACAGAAAATCTTTGTGATTTTGGAGCAAGCTCAGATTTCTTAGTATACCAAAAGCAAAACCAAAAGAGAAAAATCCTTATAAATTAGATACCATCAATTATCATTAACAAAACGAAGAAGCAATGTGTACAATGTGAGGGTGTTCAGCATGCCCCTTGGGTGAAGGGCTCAACTGTAACTTGAACTTTACCTTAGAATTGAAAATAATGTAACCTAAAAATTTGTACCCTCATATTAATTTGAAATAAAAAGAAAAAACATATGGGGGCAAGACATGATTGCAAGAGGGACTTTACCTAACAATTGCAATCAGTGTAACCTGGCTTATTGTACCCTCAATGAATCCCCAACAATAAAAAAAAGAAAAAACAAAGAAATATTAGTAAAGGAAAAAAGCAATATGAGGTAGCAAAATGTATGTAATCTAAAAATTAATACATATGTATTCATTACAATGGTTTTTGTGTAATGGGAAGAGTTTATGGAAAATTTCCTCCGGTTATTTTTAACACCCAATTATTTTCATCTAAAAATACTATTAATATCTTGTGTTTTATTATCAAAAGAGATTATTCCACTTCCTTAAAATTAAAAAAATACAAATTCTTATTTTTTCCTTATTGCTAAAAGCAAGCCATAAATGGGAAGAAAAATAAACTACAGATATATCTCACAAAGGACTTTAATGCAGTATAAAAGAAAAATTCTTACAACTCAGTGAGATAACCTAAATAAAAAATGGGCAAAATGTCTGAACAGGCACTTTCCAAAGGAAAATATGTAAGTGTCACATATGAAAAGGCTATGAAAAGATGCTTAACATCATTAGGGAAATGTATATTATAACCACAATTAGACACCACTGCATCCACTGAAGTGGCTAAATTTAAAAAGACTGACAATAAATACTAAGGACACCGAGCAACTGAAACTTCTTTAACACATTGCTGGTAGGAATGTAAAACGATATAGCCACTTCAGGAAACAGTCTGGCAGATTCCTCTAAAGTCACATATACTTGTCATAAGACTCAGCAATTCCACCCCTAGGTATTTACTTAAGAGAAATAAAAACATATGTCCACACACAGAATTGTGATTTACATACATAGCAGCTTTATTCATAATGGGTCAAAACCTGAAACAGCCTAAACGTTCATAAATAGATGAACAGCTAAACCAATTGTGGTATGTTCATATGCTAGATTACAATTTTATGATGAAAAGGAACATATTACTAATATACACAGTAACATGGGTGAATATCAACATGAATAGATTTCAAAAGCATTATACTGAACAAAAAATGTCAGACATAAAGAGTACACATTGTATGGCCTACTTATTTGAAATTCTAGAAAAGTCAAGTCTAATTTATAACCACGGAAAGCACATAAGTAGACAAGTAAGGGTGGCTGTCAGGGTGAAGGGGAACTGGCCGCAGAAGGGCTATCGAGAACTTTTGTACGATAGATACATACTACATCTTGGTAGTGGTGGTGAAGTAGGTGCCCACATTGTCAAACTCTCCAAATTATAAACTTAAAATACTTGGATTTTATTATATCTAAATAATTCTCATTTCAGAAAATTAATAAAGGTGGGCAGAGAGTATCATCAGTTGTCTCATATTCTTCCCTTCCAATTAAATCTAGAGTCAACAATATGGTCTATCACAATTCTAAGTAGACCTTTTAATATCCTGAACACATTTTTACATGTTGCCTTATAGTTAATAATACTCATTTGCAATCAAATTTCCATGATAACAAATTCTAAAATTAGAAAAGAATCCCTACCTTTGGTTTTTAATATATTTCATGCTTACTTTGAAATACAATCTGTACTAATCTCAGTTGCAGTTTGAGGAAGTCATAAAATAAGACCCTCCATTCCCTCCTGACCTCTGAACCATTTGAGAGACAGATAGATGCAGCTTCTACATCAGATTAATTGCTGGAAAAGGCTAGGTTAGAGAATGGAATTTAGCTTTGTGCCCACAATGGCCAGCTAATAACAAATGCATAATTCAAAAAACTTGTTCACCAAGGCATGGGCAGTTTTGCACACGCACAGGGCTCCCCACACGGAGGCAGAGAACAGTCACCACAAGGCTCACAACATTGTGTTGTCAAGAGACCACAACATAGCTTCTCTGCAGGTCTGACAAACCCAAAGAGGGGAAAAGGGCCTGGATGCCCAGTTGTGTGTCTTAAACTTTCTTCTTTCCTGCAGAGGTGGGAGAGATCAGGACTCTGGTTTATGTATGTCCTAAGCTCTATGAAAAGAATCCATCCCCATCCTCTGCTTTTTCACCAAAGTATAGATCAGCATTTCTCAATCTTTCTTCTACCTTGACATATACAACAGGTGAAGTTCACATATATCACATATTAAGGCACAATTCATGGTATGCTAGCTATAGGGCCACACTTTCTCTTCTAAAGTGGCTATATTAAATTGCAAGTGACATTAGGGATACCTCCTTTATTTCATTTTAATTTACTTTGGTAAGGAGGTAATTTACAAATTTCCACATTTTATGGTTGGTTTAAAACTCTTTATTTTCTCAATCTCAAAATGCCACCAAATACAAGATACACTATCAGTTTAATAATAACCCCTCAGGAACAAAAGAAAACTCATCTAAAATACTCTAAGATAATTATGATGGAACTATGGTCCTTGTGCAACTTACAACTCACTTAGAGATACACATGCTATGAAATCACAGCTCAGAATTGCTGATCCAGAGTCAATTTAGAAGGACATCTGACTCAGGAAGTTATAAGAAATGATTGATAATTTTCTTACTGCTGGGAAACGCAGTGAAACAAGCTTTTAAATTGTTTTGTAAAGCATGATGTTTAAACTGAAGTTATAATCACAGAAGCCCTAGTTTTCTGAGACAAAGCTTTTTAAAGTCTTCATTAGTTTTATCATATAGCATCAATTTACAACAGTTTCATACTTAAACCAATCTCACAAAATTTTGTATGTAGGCCCCAGTTGCAGTTGATCTCGGTTCTCCAAGCTATCAATTGCATGCTGTTCTCTGTTTATTTAGTATTTGTTAACATGTTTAAGGTAAATACTCTATAATCAAAGAGCTTATTTCCTAGAGAATAATATATGACTTTTGGGTTATCAGGCATGGTCTGAATGTATAGTGTTCTCACTAATGGATATGTATGCCATATAATTTTCAAATGATAATATAAATTATATTCAATATTATATTCAATATAACTTGAACACGGAACACTGTTACTTCAGGAAATATATTAAACATCTCTAACTATATATCATGAATATCAATTATTTGTCTTCAGATTCACAAAGATTTATTAGAACAAGCTTAGTAAATGTTTGCATATGAGTATTTACATCCTTGCAAAATAACAGAGGCATTTTTCTTCATGCACAGAAGAGCATATTGGCTAAAATAAGCATCTTTTGGGGAGCTAGAGAAGTGAGCTGCCTTCCTCCTCATAACTCCCTTTTCTCTTCAACCTTATGTCCATTTATGACTTACATCTGGGTAAGGAAGAGACTAACTTGGCCCACCAATGCCAATACACAGGAAACACAAGGTTAAGAGGGTCGAGTGGCCATATGCACTGTACCCGAGGTCTTGCCTCTTTGGGGGTTGCGGCATAGACCTCACATAACAATAACCCCCAAGTGATAACCATGTGTCCTACAATATCAAAAGTAGTGACTTCTCACTTTCAAATAAGGAAAGAATTGTAAAACAAGTTCTCCTTTCTTAAAGCAGAAGAAACTGAGGTTAAATATCACCAAATTAATTGAAGTTCTTCACAAAAATTGCTAGCACTTCCTGAGCACTTTGTGTGCAAGGCACCAGGCAGGGCACTTCACATACTTTATGTTCACATAAGAAATTAAGTAGATAGGCCTTTTTGTCACAACAAAGGGGGCCTGTTGTCTATGGTGAATATATCTTACTCTGTAAAACTGTATCTTGCTCTTGTTCAGTAAACATTTTTCTTTCTCAAAAAAAAGAAAAGAAAAATTAAGTAGATCAATCTAATTTTTCAAAAGTTAACAACACAAAATAAGTCTTCAAAACACAGGAAAAAACTATTTATTCACAAATTATACAATAAACAACCATCCATTGCTCAAGACAACGTATTAAATGTTGATTATTTATTCTCTAGATACCTATCTACCTTTTAAGAATTCTCCTTATTAAAATAATGTTTTTTTAGATCACTCTGAAACTGACCTCTTTAACCAGAGCTTTCTAAACAATATAACTTAGGGTAAAAATATAATACTTTTCAAGGCAAGTGCTGATTTCTCCAACTCTGAAAAGAAAGATATATCTGCATTCCAGTAAAACAAAATTTTGAAAAATCATCCTCATTACTTACATGCTCCAACAGCTCCTTAACATAAAGTAGCCTACTTGCATCCCTAACAAAGGTAAAATTAATTTTCCACCAATAGTATCTTCCTGAGTGTCAGAAATTACAGTACTCAATAGTTCTTTATAACTGCACTATAATATAGTTATAAAAATAATAATTCACATGCAACCACAGTATTGATTTATGAATGTGATTGTGGCTTTTCAATCTTTAACATAGCCTTCTCATAAACATGAGATAGCACTATAAATCACAATCCAGTTTCTATGTACTTTGTGCTTAAGTTATTCACTCATTGACACTGTAATAACATCCTTATTTTTTATTTTTAGAAAGGTATGATTTAGCTATTCCAATTTGTAATTATTTTTCATTTTACTAAGTATTTCCAAAAATGTTATCTAGAAAAGTAATTCAAATTATTAGAGTTACAAGCAAGAATTTGTCTTCAGGATTATTTAAGTTCTTAAAAATGAAGGAAAATACTGTTTTGAGACTGGGATGACACAGCAGTAAAATCTGTCACAATCTCTGTAAAAGCCATTCATTTTAAAAATGCACATTTTAAAAATGACTCACTTTTGATAAGGACTACTCTACCCACTATACCAATTTAAAAAAAACAAAAACACCATTCTGATATATTTCACACATCTAAAAATATTGAGGGAGAAAACTACTATTGTTATAACTTTAAGTTCAAAATAGAAATGCAAATCAGAATTAAATGTTCAGAATGTACACATTTGCATGCATTTCCAGCCAAACTTTCAAAAATTCCACATGTAACCAAATGACAACTTTGAATCAAATAATCAGTGTCAAAAATATTCAAGCTTTGTGACAGGCCTACTCTAATGAAGCAAGAAAAATGAAAGAATGAATAGTAACAGTATTATTTCTAGGAGGGAAAGAAATCACATACTTCCTTTATTATAAAACAAAATTTGAGTCACCATTTTAATAACATTGGCCATCAAGTTGTTCACTATTTAAGAATATACTTTTCAAGTTGTCTTTAAAATGTATTCATTTATGTATTCAGATTACATTAAGTTCATTAATCAAAAGCGATTTAACTCAGAACTCTAACCTTAGGGAGTATCAATCGTAACTTATCAAGGCATAGTCCGAACACTACATAACAACTCTGCCATTTAGTTTCTGTATGCCTCAACTGCCTTCTACATGTATCTCCGAGTAAATACCCCTACATCTAAACTTTAAGTGGCAATCAAAAAGATTCAAATAATTCTTCCATTATGCAAATTGCTTCATCGGGCTTTGATAAAAACAGAGCCATCTGGTGGTGTGGCGCCATCTTCCTTCTCAGTTACAGTCTCCACAGTCCCAGAAGCCGACACAATCACCATTGTTTTATTTGCTGAAACCACCTTCTGTTTTTCAGCAATAGCAGCACAAACAGCGACAATCTCATCACTTTCAAAGTCATAGTCTGGAATCGACTTTGGTGCTTCTTCAGGTGGTGCTTCACTTTTTTTAATCTTCTGCGCTACTTTCTGCTGTTCCTGGAGTGTTCTTGCCCAAGACAGGTCTTCTTTCCATATTTCAGGGTTCATTGGATAGATGTGAAGAGCTACCTGGAAACTTCGAATAGCCTGGGGAAAAAAATGTCAAGAGTTTTTCATTTGTTTTGTGTTCAAATAGTAGTGTTTAATATAATAATATATGTGTGTGTGTGTATTTATCACATGCATACACATTCTAATGTTAGTATTTTAATGTATTAGAATATAAAGAATGAAAGTTAGGGTTTTGCCCTAACCACTGGATGATGATTATGGTGGAAAAAATATAACGAAAGTATGAAGGAAAGTGACTTATAACATGCTGATGGACTAAAAGCTAATAAAAGATAAGTACTGATATTAGAATTCAAGATAAAGCAAATACACTGCTCAGCTTTTGCATGTCAACAAATACATATATAAACTGAGGGACTTCCTAGGCTAACTCATAGTCAGGAAGGTAACTCAAGAATGCATACCTCTGAAGCCAAGAGTTTAGATCTTAACAATGCTAACATTTGTTGCATATTTACTATGTTCCAGACACTAAATATTTACATATATTCACTCATCAGTTTTTCGCAACAATCCTATAAAATAGCTATAGTTTATTGTCTTCAGTCTTATTTTATAAAAACACAGTTTGGTATAGATACCAAAGCTATGAGCTAGGAAGTGGCAGAGCTGGGATGCAAACCAGTCTCAGGCAGGCTGGCTCCAGTCCATGCTCTTATTCAGTACATAATACCGCTTAATTAAGAGAACTCCACTTAGGTCTGGACCAAGGTCAATCTCAGTGCTCTCCAGACATTGTGAACTGGAAATACTCTTTATTTGACAGGGTCCTGTATGAAGCAGGATATTCAGCAACATCCCTGACCTATACCCACTAGATCCACTACAGCTCCCTCTTCTAGTTGTAACAAACAAAAATGTCTATGGACATTGACAAATATCCCTTGGGGGGCAAAACTGCCTCTAGTTGAGAACCACTACTCTATAACTGCTGCGTGTCGCTCTCTCTGAACACCCTTACTCTCTGGATAAAGATCCTCACACAAACATTAGTTTTAGTATTCCACATCTTCTGCAGATTTACAATCTATTCTAGGCCCTTTAGAAAGCATTATAGAGATACAGAGATAGGTATATAAAGTGATATGAACATAGTACAATGTAATGAGAAATGGTGATGGGTGTTTTTAATTACAGCAAGAATGCCAGGCAAGAAAGTACACAGTTTACATAATGAGAAATCACTGAAAGTCTGGAGTATAATATTTGTTATTTTTTTTAAGTTATCAAACTTTCAGTGGTATATCTTTAATTGGATTATCTTCAAACAAAATAATAATCAAAAATATAATGAAATTTTGATGACTTACTTTTGTTCAAAGATAAAAAGTAAAATTAATGAGGAAGTGTGACTGAGCATGTAAATACTTGCTTAGCCCCATAAGGTACCAGGGCATTGTGACTTACGTGTTCTTAATATTCTTAAAAAAAAGAAGAAACTCTTGGAATATGACAAAGTTTAAAAATAGCTCCTCATGGTATAAAGCTAATGCCTAAATAATACACTAAAAGGTAATTTTATTCATATTTACTAAATGTTTAACACAGCAATTAAGCTCATCCATTTAAAATGGTTCTTAGTATAGTCACAGAGCTGTGCAGCCATAACCACAATCAATTCTAGAACATTTTTATCACCCCATTAAGAAAACCCCATACCTATTTACAGTCACTCTCATTTCTTCCAAGATCCCAGTCCTAAGCAACAACTAATCTACTTGCTACCTCCACAAATTTGCCTATTCTGAACATATATAAATGAAATCATATGCTATGTAGTCCTTTATATCTGGTTCCTTTCACAAACCACATTATTTTCAAAGTTCACCCATTATCAATACTTCATTTCTTTTTATTGCTGAATAATATGCCATGTGTGGATACCCATATTTTGCTTCTCCATTCATCAGCTGATGGCATGTGAGTTGTTTCCACTTACTAGCCACTGTCAATAATAGTGTTGCTATGAATATCTGTGTATTAGTTTTTGTATGAGCATGTGTTTTCATTTCCCTTGGGTATGAACCTAAGAAAGGAAATGCTGTATTGTATAGTAACTATATGTTTTTTTTGTTTGTTTGTTTTTTTGAGGAACTGCCAGACTGTTTCCCAAAATAGCTGTAACATTTTACATTCCCACAGCAATATATGAGGGCTCCAATTTCTCCACACTTGAAATTGTCCATTTTTTTTTTATAAAAACCATCCCAGGAGATAGTAGTATCACTATGCAGCTTGTTCTTCATTTTCCTGATGAGCAAATGGTGTTGAGCATCTTTTCATGTCCTTTTTGGCCACTGATCCTTTACCTATTTTAAAATTATGTTATTTGCCTTTTCCTTTTTATTAAATTGAAAGAGTTCTGTATAAATTCTGAATACTAGACCCTTATCAGAGAAATGATTTGCAAATATTTCCTACTCTATGAGCTGTCTTTTCACTTTCTTGACAGTAACTTTAGAAGCACAAAAGTGTTTCATTTTGAAGTCCAATTTATCTACTTTTTTCTTTTGTTGCTTGTGTTTCGGGGGTCCTATCTTAAAAACATAGTAATCTCCCCATTATCTGGCACCCACAGGGATCCTGGCAGATTCTGGGTAAATGTAGTTTCCAGTCACTTGAGAGTTTCTATTAAAGACAGGCCTAATTCCATACCCTATACTATATATACCATAATATTGATATTAATAATAAAATATACTGCTAACAAACTAAGGCAAATAAAGACAAACTTCACTTACAATAATAGTTTTACTGTATTAAAAAACAGCTTTGTACACATAGAGTAAAATTTTGGTTACATGTAAGTCGATACAGTTTTCAACTTCATTAGTGTATTATTTTTTTTTTAACTTCGAATAATACACATTAACACTTATAACTGTTACAGAGAATAAAAGGCCCTGCGGGAGTAATGTATGAAGCCTCAGCTTACTGACGGCAAGGTGCACCAAGTTTAAACAGATTTTTTTTGGCCAGGTCTCATGCTGCTGCTTCAGAGTGCCAGTGGCTTGAGTTCCAGATAACAGGGAGTTTACTGCATTGCCAAATCCAAGGTCACAAAGATTTATGCCTAAGTTTTCTTCTAAGAGTTTATACTTTTAAGCTTACATGTTTAGGACTTTACTTTTGAGTTAATTTTTATATATGGTGTGAGACAGGAGTCTAGCTTCATTCTTCTGAATATCCCACTGTCCCAACAACATGTCAAAGACTATTCTTTCCCTTGTCCTGACACCTTTGTCCAATTAACTGTAAAGATGAAGGATTCATTTTGGACCTTCAATTCTACCCCATTGACCTATACATATGTTTATATTTATGCCAACACCATACTGTCTTGATTATTACAGCTTTTACATTTACTAAATTTTTAAAAAAATTGATTATTTAAGAAAAAAAAAAGAAATAGATCCACGGGGGAAAAAATTGATTATTTAAAGTAAATCCAAAGAACTCCCAATTACATGTTTAAATTTAAGACAGCTTAAATCTCTGAAGGGCACTTCTCCTCAACAATATCAAAGAACTTCACATACACACACAATGACAGGATTGATGTCAGCAAGATAATGGAGTAGGAAGCCCTAGATCCTCCTTCGCTCAATAAACATACCACTTCAACAAGAATTCATGTACACAATTCCCTTGTGAGAAATACAGACACTAACTGAAAGGCTCCTGCATCCTGGGTGTGTAAGAAACCAAACTCCTGGGCGGTGCCTGTGGCTCAGTGAGCAGGGCGCCAGCCCCATATGCTGAGGGTGGCAGGTTCAAACCCGGCCCCGGCCAAACTGCAACAAAAAAATAGCCGGGCGTTGTGGCGGGCGCCTGTAGTCCCAGCTGCTCGGGAGGCCAGGAGTTGGAGGTTGCTGTGAGCTGTGTGACGCCACAGCACTCTACCGAGGGCAATAAAGTGAAACTCTGTCTCTACAAAAAGAAACCAAACTCCTAACATTTTAGGACACCCTCTTTCTAGAATCCTATACCCAGCATGGCATCATCCAGTTGAGAAGAGACCCTTCAGCTCCAAGCTTCCCCCTAGGCAAGGAAAGAGTTGTTCCAAGTATATAGTGTTCTTACTGCTACAGCAGCTACCAAAAGGACTAGCTTCTGTCTTAGGGTGCTGACAGGTTGTACATAATCCAGCCACCTAGGGGAGAACAGAAATGGAGGCTTGAGCTGATAGTAACACATCTCCTCTCCTAGCTCAGCACAGCGTCAACAAAGGAAAAACTCTCAGCAACCAGTTTCTGCCTGAAGAGAGAAAGAGTTGGTCTGCACTATGTCCAATGGCCCAGCTTTTATGAGAGCTACCAAAAGAACTGGCTTCTGTCTTGGCTGTCATGTTGATGAGATTTATTATAATTCAGCTACCTGGAGGCTCATGACAACAGAGGCAGATGCTTAAGCTGGAAGTTGCCATCACCTCTCCTACTAGCTGAGCACAAAGTAAATGGATAAGCTGGAGGCATCACACTTCCTGATTTCAAAAAAATACTACAGGAGCTAGATGCAGTAACTCCTATTTATAATCCCAACAACTCCTGAGCCTGAGGTGGGAGGACCCTTTAAGGCTAGGAGTTCCAGACCAGCCTGGGCCACCCAGTGAAACTCTGTCTCTTAAAAAAAAAAAAATTACAAAGCTACAGTAATCAAGACAGTATATGATACTGGGATAAAGAGAGACATAAAGGCCAGGCAAAGTGGCTCATGCCTGTAATCCAGCACCTTGGGAGGTCAAAGGAGGAGGACTGCTTGAGGTCAGCAGTTCGAGACTAGCCTGAGCAATATAGTAAGATCTTGTTTGTCTCTTAAAAAAAATAGAAAGAAAGAAAACCACTAATTAGACAGGTACAGTGCATGTGCCAACTACTCAAGAGTCTGAGATGGGAAGACCGCTTGAGCCCAGGAGTTTGAGGCTGCAGTAAACTATAATCACACTACTGCACTCCAGCCTGGGCAACAGAGTAAGACATACAGACCAATGGAACAGAATAGGGAAGCTCAGAAATAAATCCACACATACATAGTCAACTTACCTTCAACAAGAATGTCAAGTACACACAATGGGGAAAGCATGATCTCTTTAACAAAAAATGTTGGGAAAACTGAACATCCAAATGCAAAAGAATGAAAATGGATCGTCACCTTACGTGGTAAACAAAAATCAACTAAAAATGGACTAAAGACCTAAATGTAAGACCTGAAGTTATAAAACTCCTAGAAGAAAGACAGAGATAAAAGTTTCATGACATTAGCCTTGACAGTTTCATATTAACACCAAAAGAACAGGCAACAAAAGCAAAAATAGGCAAGTGAGACTATATCCCAAAAGCTTTTGCAAAGGAAATAATCAACAGAGTATAAGGCAACCTATGGAACTGGAAAAAATATTTGCAATCATATCTTTAAGAGTTTAATTTCCAAGTACATAAAGAATAATTCGATAGAAAAACAAAAACAAAACTCCCCCCCCCCCAACAAAAACCCCAAATAACACGATTTAAAAATGGGCTAAAGATCAAGCATTACCCAAATATAAATATAAAAATTATATTTATAAAATTGGTTTATGTTAGTTTAATTAAGTCTTATTTTTATTTTTGGGAAACTGTAAATATAGTTTCTCATCTAAATATTTTTTGTCACTGATAGTTTAAAAAAGGGAAATGAAAAATGTATATTGGAAAATAGATGGAAAACATGTTATTATCTCAGGCAAAGGCTAAAAATTACCTACAAAAGAATTTATGAATTCTCCTTAGATTTTTTTGTTTGTATTAATAAAATTTGAAATTTAAAAAAAATTAATAAATAAATAAAAATAAAAATGGGCTAAAGAAGATATACGAATGGACAACAGGTGAGTGAAAAGATGCTCAACATCACTAATCACCAGGGAAATGCAAATCAAAACCACAATGAGATATCACCTCACACCTGTTAGAGCAGTTATCAAAAAAGCAAGACGACATGTGCCGGTGAGATATGGAGAAACTGAAATCCTTATACACTAATGGTGGGAATGAAAAATGGTACTGCCACTATGGAAAACAACATGAAGGTTCCTAAAAGAAATTAAACACAGGACTACCATATGATTCAGCAATCTCATTTCTGAGAATTTATCCAAAAGAATTAGGACCTCAAAGAGATATCAGCACTCCTCCCATGTTCACTGTAGCATTATTCACAGTAACCAATGTGTAGAAAGTAAGAATGGATAAAGAAAACAGTATATCCATCTAATGGAATAACATTCAGCCTTAAAAAAGAAATTCTGCAATATGAGGTAACATGGATGAGACTATAAAGACATTTTGCTAAGAGAAATAAGCCAGTCAAAAAGGACAAATGCTGCATAACTCCATTTATATGAGATATCTAAAATAAGGAAATTCATAGAATCAAAAAGCAGAAAAGACCAGGTGTGGTGGCTGATGCCTATAATCCCTGTAATCCTAGCTCTCTGAGAGGCCAAGGCAGGTGGACCACTTGAGCTGAGGAGTTTGAGAACAGCCTGAGCAAGAGTGAGACCTCGTCTATGCTAAAAATGGAAAAATTAGCCAGGTGCTATAGCAGGCACCTGTAGTTCCAGCTACATGGGAAGCTGAGGCTGGAGGATCACCATGAACCCAGGAGTTTAAGGTTGCTGTGAGCTAGGCAGATGCCACAACACTCTAGCCAAGGCAACAGAGTGAGAAAGAGTTTCAAAAAAAAGAAAAATGTAGAAAAGTGGTTGTCAGTGGCTGGGGGAAGGAATGGGCAAGGAGTTGTTCATCAACAAGCGTGATGATTCAAGTGAGCAAAATGAGTATGCCCTAGAGATCTGCTGTACAACTTAAAACGTACAGTTAACAATACTGTACCACACACTTCAAAATTTTTTTTTTTTTTTTGTAGAGACAGAGTCTCACTGTATCGCCCTCGGGTAGAGTGCCGTGGCGTCACACGGCTCACAGCAACCTCTAACTCTTGGGCTTACGCGATTCTCTTGCCTCAGCCTCCCGAGCAGCTGGGACTACAGGTGCCCGCCACAACGCCCGGCTATTTTTTTGTTGCAGTTTGGCCGGGGCTGGGTTTGAACCCGCCACCCTCAGCATATGGGGCCGGTGCCCTACTCACTGAGCCACAGGCGCCGCCCCACACTTCAAAATTTTTAAGAGGGTAGATCCCATGTTAACTCTTCTTGTCACAACAAAATAAAAATTGTTTTAAATGTCAGAACAACAATAAAGCTCTTATTTTTATTTTTCAAGGGAAAAAAATCAATTCTTACCTCAAGTATCAAAATACAACATTTATTCAAGAACTTGACTATACTATCAGTAATAGAAAATAAAACGCAGCTTAACTCATACAAAATGTACCGTAATTAATTAAACCAAAAACTCACAAGTGAAATCTTTATACCCCTGTAAGAATTCTCCTCCTTTTTTTCTGGAAATTTTCACGTATCTATCCCATTGTTTTACTGATAATTACCATTACAAGATGAGAACTAGAAGAAACAAATGATGCATGTGAAATTTCTAGTAAAAGATTTGCTCATACAAAATATTAAAACTATTGACGAAAATGAAACTTGAATGAAAATGAATTATGCACGTGAAATTTCTAGTAAAAGATTTGTTCATACAAAATATTAAAACTATTGACAAAAATGAAACTTGAATGAGAAATGAATTATGCAGTGACTAAAACGGAGGCCACAAAGCTATTTCCAGTACTGAAGGCCAAAGACCACAGAACGCTAACAGATTCATCCTTCCATTCACTGTCACCTCCTGGTGTTCCTACCTTTCCCAATCTCCTTTCCTTTCTACCTTCTCTTCTTCTTCCACTTGGAGATTCACGTTCTCCAGAATCAATCTCCTTATAGAACATTCCTTTCTCGGCATCCCCAATTCCTCACACAGAATTTTAACTCCCAGAAATGTTCTCTTCAGCTTTCTTACTCTCTCATCCTTTCTCTTCTTCAAAGCACATTATCATACAGTCTTTTTTTTCTCTCTCTCTCCCTATCTCTCTCTCTCTCTATATATATATATATTTTAGATAAGATATATATCCTATAAACATTTTCCATTGTACACATACAACTCTCAATCTAAATAATTATTCATGGAGATATACCCAATGATAGACTTTTAATCTACTTACGTACATAATGTCATACATTTTTGTCTGTATTTACAAGAATTATTAGGAGTTAGAAATTTTAGCTTGCTTTCAATATATTTTTCATAATATCCCTTTACTATGACATTTTGAATGAAGTTGGGGTTTTTTGTTTGTTTTTGTTTTTTATACCATTGCAGTCCTTTAAGAGAATAGCTTAAGTCTATGCAAAAATTACAAACTTAAGGTTTTCCAAATAGAGCCCTTAAAATTGTTATTTAATAAGAAACAAACCATCTTACTAAGAGTTAAAAAATAAATTTTTTAAAATTGCATTCATGGAGGGGGAATAATACTTTTCAATTCCTCCAGGGATTTCACAGTATTAATGGATAGAACCTTATCAATAAGAAAAAAAAATTGAGTAACGGGTATTCTTATTCAAAAAAATTCAATTAAATAACTTTATTTTTATTGTTTGTGTCATCTGCAATGTTATTTCTTTTTTACAAAGAAAATCTTTCCTGGGTGGCGCCTGTGGCTCAGTCGGTAGGGCGCCGGCCCCATATACCGAGGGTGGCGGGTTCAGGCCCAGCCCCGGCCAAACTGCAACCAAAAAATAGCCGGGCGTTGTGGCGGGCGCCTGTAGTCCCAGCTGCTCGGGAGGCTGAGGCAAGAGAATCGCTTAAGCCCAGGAGTTGGAGATTGCTGTGAGCTGTGTGAGGCCACGGCACTCTACCGAGGGCCATAAAGTGAGACTCTGTCTCTACAAAAAAAAAAAAAAAAAGAAAATCTTTCCTAAACATTATGTCCTAGAGATTTTTTTTCCATTACCATATATATACTATAAGCAAAAGATATGATTTAAGGTTTTTAACAAAAATGACATGGGAAAAGAATATTACACAAAAGAAGTTTTTCTTTTTTTTTTATTGTTAAATCATAGCTGTGTACATTTGTGCAATAAAGGAATACAATGTGCTGGTTTCATATACAATCTGAAATATTCTCATCAAACTGTTCAACGTAGCTTTCATGGCATTTTCTTAGTTATTGTATATGGACATTTGTATTCCGCATTTAGTAGGTTTCGCCTGTTTTTCTTATTCTCATCTAGTCTGTTAGGAAACTAAATTTCCCTGAATTCTTTCTTCCAACTCTGGGATGATTTAAGTCTTCAGGTAAAAAGAGAAAAGATGACAATACTAAATGGAAAGAAAACACCCCTCGGCTAAAATGGTTTCTTTCCATCACTGTGAATCTCATTTCAGGTTATTATTTTAAGTTACTTTGTCCAATCAATTATTTTCTCATGAAAATTCCTTATGATTTCTGAGAATCTGACAAACCCCTGTTTTTGGTAAAGAGAAACAGTGATATTTATAAGAGTGCCAGAAAAATCTAAGTCATCTATCGTCTACTAAAACAATTGTTAGTGAAGTTAAATTCAGGATTTTTCAGTAATATTAGCTTTCAAGAAACTTTTCTTTTTTTTTATTGTTGGGGAATTATAGAGGGTATAATGAGCCAGGTTATTCTGCTTGTATTTGCTGGGTGAAGTCCCTCTATTAGTAGTGCCCCTCAAGAAACTTTTAAAATTGATTTTATTTTTAAATGTAAAAGGCCAATAAAACCATTTAAAAACCCATTGATTTACTTAATAGCAAAAAGGAAATCTGGTACTACTGCAAAGCTACTACATTAGGTTTGCAAATACTTGTTAAGTTAAATTTTGTTAGGGGTCAGGTACATACAGCCCTGCCGAAAGAAAAACAAAAACAGGACAATTCTCGCAATTGATTCTTACCTATTTGGCTTTTGCTACCAACAAGGTGTCCAGACATCAGACATAATGGAGAGAGGCATTGAGTACCACTTTACAGTGGTACCACTTACGCAATGAGCATTTCATTTTCTTACCTTTCTACTCTTTCCCATTTCCCCTCATTATGCCTAGCAACTTTTCATTCTAAATATATGTCACCATTACTTGCCCATATTCTACTCTCTTCCTTCCCCTACTAATGTCAGTGGTTTTGTCTGCATGGTGATGCTAATATCATTTTATAATGTAGTAAATTTAATGATTCAAAGAACTAATCTAAAAGTTGCTTACTGTCTATTTAAATACCATGGTTTACCAAATGCCAACATTTTATGTTAATTTTTTTAATATTTGATGACAATATTCTGACACTGTTATAACTGGTATAATAAAACAAAATGTTTAGTAATAACTGTGATCTGTGCCTAAGGATTAATATCTTTAATAGGTAATTTGCTATTTATGTTTTACAAATATTTGATAAATGGCTATTTACTTTTTGGTTCAGTTGATCAAAAACATCAAAATAAACTTAAAATATCAGCATTATAATAATTTGACCTCCTTACCAGGATTATCTCTCCTAATCCAAGTTGAGCCCGTCCCAAAGTTTGCCAAGACTCCCAGGAATGTGGATTTCGCTGAACAGCCATTTCGGCTGCATGTACTGCTGGGAACATTTCATGAAGAGACATTAGAACCTGTAAGCCAAAAGGGAAGAAAAAGTCCTATCAGTAATATTCATAAATTAGTAAACTACTAAAGGATAACCACAAATAAACAACCCTTTCCATTTTTCAAATATATTTTTAGTCTGGTACATAGCATTTTAGTGGTTTTTACCCTCCTCCTCTGCCATTTGGGGTCAAGATTTACAGTCCTCGTTTCACTCCTGAAATAAGTATAAAAATATAAACTATTGACTTTCCAGTTATTGAATCCTATGTCTATCTGGTCAAAACCAAGTGGTCATATTCTAGCCATGGTGGCTGAGAGCTTATGAACTCTCAATTACACTGCTCTATTTATGATGCAGTCTGTGGAGACCCCAAGACTTGCTGTTAAACTAGGCGAATTTGTTCAATCAGCCGACCTGTGGCTAATAAATGATCTTACTGCTATAAAAGTCATTTAAATACTCTACAGGCAGCCTCGCCACTAGGCTTTTCAAACCATATAAACCAGAAAAATCAGACAGCTTTAGAGCCCTCCACTTTAGTCTGTGGGGAAGGGCAGAATTTTATCTGCAACATTTAGGACCACTAACATTTTAAAAAATTTGTAACACAAACATACTTATCAGGTTTCAAATAACAACTCTTCATATAGTTTGCCACAAACTCTGATGTTAATAAATATATTTAAGACTGAAAAGTAAAGGAATACAAATAAAGGTGCTTATAGCACTTAATTTAGCAGACATAACTTATTTGTGTTTTTCCCCAATAAACTAATGTCAAAGCTGATAAAGTCTGTATCAAATGTTTGAGACCATCATTTGCAAATTATTAGGTGGGCAGATCAAGACTGAATTGCAACCATTACCTGCCAAAAAGACTTTTTATGTTAAAATATGCTTGAGACTTTTTTTTTTGTAGAGACAGAGTCTCACTTTATGGCCCTCGGTAGGGTGCCATGGCATCACACAGCTCACAGCAACCTCCAACTCCTGGGCTGAAGCGATTCTCTTGCCTCAGCCTCCCAAGTAGCTGGGACTACAGGCAACCACCACAACGCCCAGCTATTTTTTGGTTTGCAGTTCAGCCGGGGCCGGGTTTGAACCCGCCACCCTCGGTATATGGGGCCGGCGCCTTACTGACTGAGCCATATGTTTGAGACTTTTAAAGTCACTTAGATAACTTAATTCAAGAGCTCAGAGGTCTTCTTTAGGGACTTTCCCACAGAATATTAGAAATGTATTTTTAAAGTACAAACGTTATTTTTAAACTATTAATAAATTGCATCTATTCTGACCTTTTGCTAAGGACAAAGCCATTTTTAGAGAAACTTCATTCAGGACCCAATCCATCCTTTAAAGAAAACTGAGCTAATGCTAAGTCTGCCACAATTAAATACAAGGAAAGCAGATACTATTCATTATTTAGAAATCACCAGCGCCTTTTAAAAGACACCCATCTACTTATAAAAATTAGGTTGAAATGAAAGGTAACTTCATTGTGAAGGCAAATGAATTTCTAATTTTATGCTTAGGCAGAGCCATAAATATCAAGAAGATATTTTTCCCAGCTATATAGTACTTAAAAAGAGCAATGCGAGGAAGTGCTATTTTAATTGCTCACCAAACAAACATAGCACAATTTCATAATGAAAGTAAAATTCTTCATAATTATTACCTGGGATTTCATCTCATACAAGGTAGCATCATTTGGGGTCAACTGTAGGGCTTCATCCCACTTCTGAATTGCCTCCCGGTATCTGTAGTTGTTAAAAGTTACATTAATACCATAATTTCAGTACATCGTTGAGAGTCAGTGACCAGATTTTAAAAATCTGGTACTAAAAAAAAAAAAATATATTTATCATATAATTCTCTGTTCATGAACTGGCAATAATGATGCAGAAAAAAAGAGATGAAAGGAAAGGATAGCAAAAGAGAGCAGAGCAATTATAAAATAAAACAGAACTTAGAAATCCTCTCCAAGATTTTGTTTTATTTTCTGGGCTTAGAAATCACCTCCAGATTTGTTTTCATTACTTCAGTGTCTGCCTACACTCTCATTCATTTTAGATGAATTTTAAAGGACATTTCTGAGAAATTTATGACCCAGTGTCAGCTAAACTGTTGGAACCTACTACAGCAATCTGACACAGATAACAGTTTAAAAATTTTCTGGGTAATATTGTAAAGATTCTTCAATCTATAAGGGCTTCAATCTATATCTGTTTTGTTCATCCCTAATAATGCATGGTAAGCTTATAAGAAAGAACACTCTGGAGATTTTCCCGCTACCACTCTTGCATTGATGTTCTCCCAGTCAGGTCTCTAAGTTCCAGAGCCATTTAGTCAAGGTAACATCTCCACCTAGAGCGCACCACAGACAACTCAAACTCAAAATGCCTAAAACTGAGCTTACACATTTGATGCTAAATCTGCAGAAGCACGGAAGGATTTTTTTTTTTGAGACAGAGTCTCACTTAATCGCCCTCAGTAGAATGCTATGGCATCACACAGCTCACAGCAACCTCCAGCTTCTGGGCTTAGGCGATTCTCTTGCCTCAGCCTCCCAAGTAGCTGGGACTACAGGTGCCCGCCACAATGCCTGGATATTTATGTTGCAGTTTGGCCGGGGCTGGGTTTGAACCCACCACCCTTGGTATATCACTGAGCCACAGGTACCGCACACACAGAAGGATTTTTTAAAATTAAGGAACAACCAAGTTCTACAAGTTCTACATGTTATCCAAAGCAGTCATCTTCAAAGCACCCTTCACAAGTGGTTAATCCAATGTACACATGTTTAGGTAATTCTAGAAGAATGGCCTAATCACTAGAACATTCTTCATTATAAGTTGAAACTCTCCACCACGTACCTATCCCTCAATGCTACTATTTTTGTTTTCTAGAAGTAAACAGAAAATACATAATCTAGCAATTTTCGTTCCTGGTTGTATTTGGAAGAGTCTAGGGAGATTATGGAGAGGATAACACACACACACACACACACACACACCCCCCACTGTCACTGCCTCAAAACAACTAAAATAAGATACTTGTGTAGTGGGGCCCAGGCATTTTTTTTTTTTTTCCAGAGTCTCACTCTGTCACTTGGGCTAAAGTGGAGTGGTGTCATCATAGCTCACTGCAACCTCCTGGGCTCAAGTGATTCTCCTGCCTCAGCCTCCCGTGTAGCTGGGACTATGGGTGTGTGCCACCATGTCCAGCTAAATTTTCTAATTTTTATAGAGACGTGCTCTGGCTCTTGGGCACAAATTCTAGCTACCCTATTTGTCCTACCTTCTCTAAAAAGTCCCGAAAAGCAGCAGAGACACATGGAAGACATGAAAGGGAGAAAGGAGGTAGCATGTCGATAATGTATCAGAAAAAACACAGCAGAGATGTGCATGGAAGACATGAAAAGAGGGAATGGGAGATAATGATGCTGATAATGTATCAGAAAAAAGTAGGAAGTATAAAGAAATTCTATCCTATCCTATAAAAGCAGCAAGCATATTAATTCTTATTGTGTATTATCTCATCATTTGAGGCACAGAAATTATGAGAAATCCCAAGACTAGGGGAAGGTGAGTATGGGTAGAAAGAACAAAGAGATCAGAATTCTGGGTATAACAAAGGGAACCTAAGACCTTGGACGTTTGAGGTCTCAAGAGTCTTTATGGATTTTGAGGAAGACGGGTCTTTGGTCTTCAGAGCAAGTGTTGAGATAGTAAAGCACCACACAGCCAAAAATTTAGGCTTTCTTGGCCAGATAGTCTGTCAACCACTTAATTCTACCACTGTAGCACAAAATCAGCCCATAGCCAAATGTGTATGGCTGGGTCCCAATAAAACTTTATTTACAAAACAGGCTATGGTTTCCCTATCCCTGATCTACTTGGCCCAACCACTATTACAAGCTTGTCATGTCTACAAACATCCTTTTGCTTTCCAGTCTTTTTTTTTTTGTGGAGACAGAGTCTCACTTTGTCGCCCTCTGTATCCCAACTCAGCAACCTGAAACTCTTGGGCACTACAGGCACCCACCACAGTGTCCAGCTACATTTTAGAGACAGGGTCTCGCTCTTGCTCAGGCTGGTGGTCTTGTCAGGCAATCCTCCTGGAGTGCCAGGATTACAGGTGTGAGCCACAACACCCAGCTACTTTCCAGTCTTATCTTCTATCTAAACCAGAGGCAGTTACCCCATAGAAGGCATTTATCAAAATTTATGGAGATATATTTTGTTGTCACTATGACTTAAAGACACTAGTTAACAGGGCATCAGGAATGTTAATATCCTACAAAGCAAAAAGCAATCCTAGGAGAAAGAGGAAAACTTACCCCATTCCCACCCCACAAAGCTGCTTAGGTACCTGAGCTTAAATTGTCCACCAGTACAAAATAAACTAGGAGGTTCAAGATGACACTGACCTTTACTAGTTTCCTTTTTTCATTTCATATAGGGAGGCATGCATAAATGCACACACATGCAAATATATTCATATGTACAAACACAGGAACACAGATTTTTTTTTTTTTTTTTTTGAGACAGAGTCTCACTTTCTTGTCTTCAGTAGAGTGCCGTGCCATCATAGCTCACAGCATCCTCAAACTCTTGGGGCTTAAGTGATTCTCTTGCCTCAGCCTCCCAAGTAGCTGGGACTACAGGCACCTGCCACAACGCCTATTTTTTAGATACAGGGTCTTGCTCTTGCTCAGGCTGGTCTCAAACTCCTGAATCAAGCAATCCACCCACCTTGGCCTCCCAAAGTGCTAGGATTACAGGCATGAGCCACTCGGCCTAGCAGGAACATAAATGTAAGAAAAAAGGAAAACATTCTCTCCTTCCATTTCACTGCTTTTACTTTGAAAACATAACCTTTCTGCTAGCAGAGGCACTGCTAGATGAAATGTGATTTGTTACCCACAAGCATACACAGTTTAAAAGAATAAATGAGGTGTTTTCCACCAGCGAAAAGTGAAGCAAGAAATGGCAGGCATTTACTTCACTATCATCAGCTTATTAAATTCCTCTCCCCTCTCATTTCTCCCCTTTGTTTACTTCTCTAAAAATAAAGGGTGCCACCCACTTAGGTCCTCTATTTTTGCATCATAGGAAATTTGGCACCTAATAAATGGTCTCTCGTGCCTTCTACAGCATATCTCTTAATTCAACTTCAGTTTGGAACAGACTGAGCAGACACAGTCCAATAGCAGCTGTTGGACACAAAGCATTAAAAGATAAAAAATCTTGGTTTAAAGTCACCATGGTTAATAAATGACCAAGGTCTGATTCAGCCAGTTTAAAGACAACCTTAACAGTATGCAACTGTACTAGCACAAGGAAGGAAGCAAAGTGAATAGTTCCAGGGATTACAAAAGGGCAGGGTGAGATAATACCCTACATTGAGGTAAAGAACAGCTGGTCACTAAGCCAAATAAGTTAGATAGCACACTCATTTATAAGACAGAAACGTCAGAGTGTTTAGCTACTTTGCCCCCAATTAGATTTCTAATTTACTATAGCATCAAATTCAATGAGCTATATACTTAGTTAACAGATTATTCATTTAATAAATATTTACTGGGCACTTACTCTGGGCCAGGTAGGATTCAAGGAACTGAGGATACAGCATTCAGTAAGATACAAAAGGTCTCTACTATTTGTTAGATTTTACTTTCTAGAGTGCATGGAAGTGGGAAGGGGACAGGGAGAGAGACGACAAACTAAGATAAAATTTAAGAACCATAATAAAGAAAATAAATGGAGGGATGTGACAGGGAGTGACCAAGTGGCTACTAAGAATAAGTGATCAGTAAAGATCTCTCTAAGAAGGCATTCAAGCTGAGACTTCAATGACAAAAGTGATCAGCCAACTGAAAATCCGGTGAAAGTCCATTCTAGACAAAGGCAAGAAAGAGTCCAAGGCAGGACCAAACAACATGTTAAGGAAAAGAAATAAAACTAGAGTAGCTGTAGTAGAGTGAGGAAAGAAAGTGAGATCAGAAAGGGAGGGTAGGGTGGCGCCTGTGGCTCAGTGAGTAGGGTGCCGGCCCCACATACCGAGGGTGGCGAGTTCAAACCCGGCCTCGGCCAAACTGCAACCAAAAAATAGCCGGGCATTGTGGTGGGCGCCTGTAGTCCCAGCTGCTTGGGAGGCTGAGGCAAGAGAATCGCGTAAGCCCAAAAGCTGGAGGTTGCTGTGAGCCGTGTGACGTCATGGCACTCTACTGAGGGCGGTAAAATGAGACTCTGTCTCTACAAAAAAAAAAAAGAAAGGGAGGGTAAAGTCATGATCACAGAGAATGTAGCAGACCATGACAATGAGTGTGGACTTAATTGACGTAAGAGAATCTGTAGTTTTATGAAATTGTGAGACATGAACTGATTTACAGTTTGAAAAGATAAGACTGAGGGTAAAATAGAGTGTAATAATATTGTATGGCTCAGCAACTGAAGCTCAGCGGCTAGGGGAAACCAGCCACATAATGAAGGCTAGTAGGTTCAAACCCGGCCCAGCCTGCCAAACAACAATGACAACTACAACAAAAAAATAGCCAGGCATTGTAGTGGGCACCTGTTGTCCCAGCTACCTGGGAGGCTGAGGCAAGAGAATCACTTACGCCCAAGAGTTTGAAGTTGCTGTGATCTGTGATGCAACAGCACTCTACCAAGGATGACGTAGTAAGACTGTCTCAAAAAAAAAAAAGATAATAATAATAATATTGTGCACAGGGAAACCAGTTGCGAGACTACCTAAGTAATTTAAGTAAGAGATAACCACCAGTTAGACTAGGATAACAGAAAAGAAAACAGAAAGAGAGGAGAAGATTTCAAATATGCTGAAAAGGTAAAACTGACTCAACTTGGAGTGGATGTGGAAAGTGAAAAAAAGATTCAAGACAGTGACTTATCTTGGGATACCCTGAGGCCAAAGTTTACTGGCTAATCCGTTACTGGGGGTCAGATCCCAGGGAAGCAAGAGTGAGGGAAAAAGAGAAATAAGGAAGGAAAGAAAAATAAACACAAAGCTTGTGTTAAGCTGGCAACAGCTCCAAAAACAAATACAGATGATTGTTGATTTTGTAGAACTTCTTCAAAGAGACCATACAAAACCACTGTGTCTTGGAAACAGTCCACTAAGAGAAAGAAGGAAATAGAATTTATCTGCAGGTTCTCTCCCATACCCTATCTCCTACCAAAGTCTTCACAAGGCTTTTAACCCACTTATGATTCAAGTGTGTGGCCCAGTGGTTCCAGAGCCTCTACAGGTCCAACCTACTGGCTGATGTCAAGGTGGGATGGTCTTTCATTGTCAGTCAACATCATACTTTGGGGCTCTCTAGTCTGTGTCAGCAGCAGCAGTCAGGGATTTACAGGCACAAGGACATTATGTGCTGTCAAGGGCAGGAAGATGGAGGTGAATGATGCTGATTACCTCTGGATTATCTCTGGTTTATGAACAGAGCTGACTCATGGTTTGGAGGCTAAACTGGGTAAATGGTGGTGCTTTTTACTAGTATGAGGAAGACTGGAAAGTACCATATGTTTAGGAGAAAAATCAGGCATTCTTCTTGGTATACAGTATGAAGTCTAAGATATTAACTAGACAACCAAGTGGGTATAAAGCAAGTATTCTGAGATTTAAGAACCTCACATTCAGGTGGAAGAACAGTACTGTAAGCATGCACACATAATGGTAGTCATCAGTATAGAGACGGAACTGAGTGAAGGAAACTATGTAAGCTTAAAAAGGAAGTTTATGGAAAAGAGAAGAAATACTCAAAATAGTGTAGCCAACAAATAGTTAGAAAATGAGGAAAGAAAGAAGCAAGCAAAGATTAAAAATGAGGGGACGCTGACACAAAAGGGAAAGTATAAAAGTGTGGCGGTACAGAAAATTAGACAGCAATGTATTTAGGAAGGGAGTGGTCAACTATTCTGAAAGATGAAAAGTACAAAAATTTGAACAGAGAACTGGTGAACAGATTCAACAACATGGAGATAACTGATAACCTTTACAGAAGTGGTTTCAGGGGATGAGCAGGAACAGAAATCTGATCGGAATGGTCTAAAAAGGATGATTCATGAAGAAATGGAGTTTCCAGTGAAGGAGGAGCAGAACATATGGAGTCAAGAAACATTTTTAAACAAATTACTTCAGGGTATGTCTGCATACTCGTGAGAAAGAGCTAAGAGAGAAAGAAGAGATGATATAAAAGAAATAATTTTAAAAATAATTTTCCTGAGAAGGCAAGAAGAGATGAGGTCTAATGAGCAGTAGAGGGCTAGGCCTTTGCTAAGAGCAGGGAACCTCATTACAACAGAGTAAAGACAAATACATTAGAAGATGGGCTAGCGAGAAAATAAAAGCATTCTACACTAATTACATCTATTTTCCCCCCAAAGAATATGAGGCAAAATCACTGCCATTAAATACATTGATTTTGGCAATCTGTACAATGTGTGCACACAGTTAAATCACTCTCGAATTTTCTTTGGTAGGTATACTTTTCTAGACAGGAGAAACAAATTCACAGTAAATTCTAATTGTATTTCTATTTCACACACATACACACTGATTCTGACAAAAACTAGACCTCTTAATTAGTCCAATACCACCATCTAGTGGTTAAAATCTTAAAAGCCAACATACTCTCCTTGGGACCCACATTGTTGATTCTTCACAGTAACAGTGTGGATGTGCAGTAATAATTCGACAAAAAAAGATATCTAATCAAAATAACTTTAAAAAGTCTTAATACTATAAGAAATATACCAATACCATATAAAATCTTCAAACGTAACAGCTAAAGTGCATTGACATAGCGCTTACTAGGTGCTAGAAGGCATGCTATGCTTCCACATGTGTTCTCTTTAATCCTCCCATATTCTATTACTGACAGAATTTCTTCTTTTTTTTTTTTTTTTGTTTGAGACAAAGTCCCACTCTGGCACCCTGACTAGAATGCTGTGGTCTTATAGTTCACAGCAATCTTAATTTCTTGGACGTAAGCAATCCTTTTGCCTCAGTTTCTCTATTTTTAGTAGCGACACGGTCTTACTACTGCTCAGGCTGGTCTCGAACTGCTCAGCTCAGGCAATCCACCCGCCTAAGCTTCCCAGACTGCTAGGATTACAAGCATGAGCTACCACACCCAGCCTATTACTGACAGAAGTAATAACCTGCCCAAAATTTTCACAGATGGAAATGATAAAGCTAGGATTTGAATGAAGGTATCTGACTTCAAACTCCACATTACTTATGTGCTTTTTTCCTTTTCTTGTAAAGTCCACACTCTTAACCACTATGCTCCCTTTATAGTCTCTCCACAAAGCATTAAGATTCCTTGGTGATGGCTCAGCGCCTGCAGCTCAGTGGTTAAGGCACTGGCCACATACACCGAGGCCTGCAGGTTCAAACCCAGCCCAGGCCTGCTAAACAATAATGACAATTGCAACAACAAAAACAATAGTCAGGCGTTGTGGTAGGCGCCTGTAGTCCCCACTACTAGGAAAGCTGAGAAGAGAATTGCTTAAGCCGAAGAGTTTGAGGTTGCTGTGAACTGTGACGCCACAGCACTCTACCAAGGGTAGAGTGAGACTTTCTTTCTTTCTCTTTTTTTTTTTGAGGCAAAACATAGTGAGACTGTCTCAAAAAAAAAAAAAAAAAAAAAGATTACTAGGGGGTTGGATGGGGGAATACAAAAGTCTTTTGTTATAAAGAATCATTAGCATTAAAAGGTAAAACTTCTGAACTTAAAAACCATTCAAATGCAAACCAATTTTTCTAAGAGTAATTATAATTCCTTACTTATGAAGTAAATTGTGAGGCTAAGGAACTGTGCCTCCTTTGGATCATACACATACTACATTTAATGTGTTGAAACATCTAGCTCAGCAGTTTTCAACCTGTGGGTCGTGACCACAGGAACTGTATTAAAGGGTTGTGGCATTAGGAAGGTTGAGAACCATTGATCTAACAGCTTAATAAAACAAGATGACGAAATATTAACAACTTTTTTTTAAAAGAAGAAAATCACAAGGAGGCAAAACAAAGTATCCCAGAAAGCAACCCCCCCCTACTTTTCACCAACCTCCCTCCTATTTTCCTCCTCTTACATCTCATGCAGAGGCATCTTTCTTTTCTACCTATGTAAGGTTTATTACCCATTCCAAATGCACTGGTCAGTATGTTCTTGCACTTAATCCTTATAATCATTTGACAAAAAAAAAAAAAAAAAAATTCAAAAAACATCCACACCTTAGCCTTAAAAAGGTTATATGATTGTTACACATCCTCTGAGAAGCTGAGGAGGTGACATTCAAACTTAAGATATGTGTGTTTTTCTTTCTTTCTTTCTTTTTTTTTTTTTTTTTTACAGACAGGGGTCTCGCTCTTGCTCAGGTGGTTCAGGTACCTGTAGTCCCAGCTACTTGGGAAGCTGAGGCAAGAGGATCGCTTCAGCCCAAAAGTTTGAGGTTGCTATGAGTTAGATGCCATAGCACTCCACTGAGGGTAACAAAATGAGATTCTGCCTCAAAAAAAAAAAAAAAAAAAAAAAAAACCTTCAAGATGTGTGAATATAAGCAAAGAAAAAGTATGCAACCATATCATAAAATTTCCACCCACTTCTAGATTAAGACACAGGAATTCTGCTATCATCCCACAAGTAGTGCATAGGAGTTACTGAAGAAGGCTGACAGTGATAAAATGAACAAGACTCCAAAACATAGGGAGGCAGACCAAGATGACAGAGACATCTCCTTAGCAACCACTTGTGAGACCAGGGACAGACAACTCCAGCCACCTCTGACTGAGGTGTCCTGCTCAGAAAGATCACTCTGGGGACACAGCAAAACAGCTGGGTCTCCAGGACCCAACAAGGAGATCAGGAGCAATGGAAGACTGGCACAGAAGGCGAGTGCCTGGCCATGGGCAGAGGCCAGTGGGCCTTCCAGCAGAGGGCCAGAGACAGGAGAGACCTGTCCTGCTGGTTTTTAGGGACTTCGATGCTTGCTGGAGCTGCCTTGGGAGGGAAAGGAAGTGAAAGAACTTGAACAGCACCTAATGGCCAACATTGAACTTGAACAGTACCTATTGGCCAGGGATGGAGCTCTTATCAGTTCAGCTATTATCAGGGTGCTGCCACTGTGGGAGGGGGCTGTCCAGGAAGAACAGCCGGCAGGGTCCTAGCATACACTGGCACAACCACTGAGCTTGGGTAGCCACCCTTGGGATGAGGTGGGTGGCTCCTGCTCCCATGGGAAAGACACTGTGTGGCCAAAGAACACTGTTTGGAAGGTCAAGGCTTATCTCCTAAGTAATCTGGCAAGAGCTTCAGGCTCCCAACTGTGCAGAGATTGAATGCTAGTGAAATAACCAAACCATGATCATGGGCAAATAAATCAGGAAGACGGGACAGGGTCTCCTCAGCAACTAGACAGTGGCTTCTAGCCCCCATCTTAGAAGCAGAATCAGCATGGGTGTTTTGCATTGCCTAACCCCAGTGTACCGCATGGTGTGTAGGCAATATTGCATCATATATCTTTTTTCTCTTTTATCCTGTCTTCTTGGAGCATCAACTAAGGTCCAGACAATATAGTACATTATATTTTTTAAATTTTTTTCCCTCTTTTTTGCTATATTTTTATTTTTCATTTTTAATTTCTTCAATACTAAGGGCTCCATTTTTGCTATGGTTTTTCTGCCCCTTTTATTCTTTCTTTCTTTCCCATGTCTCTCCTTTTTTCTTTTTGTAGAGATTTTTCTACTTTTCTCATCTTTCCCACATAAATTTCTCAAACTAGACATCTCCTGATTCTACATATTCTGCAATTTTATTCTTAATTTTCTTTGTATTACTGTTTTTTATGATTAGTCTTACTCTATTTCATTCTGTACTCTACTTATGAAACAGAGCCTTACTCTGAGGCCTAGGCTGGGGTACCATGACATTGGCCTGGCTCAAGGAGGCATTGAGCCCCTGGTTTGGGGTGTACTTCTAGCTTTGGCCCTTGGAAAGACGGTACTAATAGGTCCCCACTGCAACACCCTACTGATAATTTTTTTTTCTACATAGGCAGAGGAGGGGTGTTGCTTTTGCTTGGGCTGGTAAGCAGCCCCTGACCTAGAGTGACCCATCCAGCCCAGATCCCCAGAATCTTGAAATTGCGGGTGTGGGTCAAAGTATGCTGCCAAGCACCACTATGACTCCTATCTCTTTCTGTCCTTTAAGAGTTTTCTCCTTTCACTCTCTTTGTTCATCTCTTTCTCTTTTTCTCTACCTTCTTGCTCTTTACTCTTGTCTTCCTTTTGGCTTTGTATCAAAGGACATTTCAGTAGCTAAGGACAGAGACTAGGTAATTTAAAGAGGAGGAAGAGAGGAAAAAGTAGGGAAAGTAAGTAAACAAGAATAAAACATACATTAGGCGGAACCAACAGAAAAATTCTGTTAACATGAAATACTAGAACAGAGCAAGCCCTCACCCCCACAAAGGATCCTGAGGTACCACCTATGGGAGAGGATTCTACCTATAAAGAAATTATGCAAATGACAGAAAGGGAACTTAAAATGTGAATGGGAAAAACAATGAAGGGAATTGAAGGAAAAGAAGAAAGTCAAAAGAAAGAAATCCTAAAGCTGACCCCCCCCCTCCCAAATGAATGAAAGACATGAAGAAATTTTAGAAAGGATGTATCAGAGCTTAAGGAATTGAAGGAGTCAATGATGGAACTTAAAGATACAGTAGAAAGTATCAATAACAGATTAGACCATGGAGAAGAAAGAATCTCAGAGCAAGAGGATAAGGTTGTTAAGCTAACTCAGGCATTTAAAGCCGTGGAAAAGAAGAGAGAAAACGCAGAGCCATCACTTACAGAATTATGGGACTTCATTGTTTTTCCCATTCACAAGACTCCTGGAAGTGATCAGGAAATATGGTAATGCCTCAGGGTATTAAATCAACATCCACACATCAGGAGCTTTTGTACACACCAATAACAGCTAAGTTAAGAAGCAATTCAAAGGCGGCGCCTGTGGCTCATAGGGGTAGGGTGCCAGCCCTATATGCCGGAGGTGGTGGGTTCAAACCCAACCCCAGCCAAAAAAAAAAAAAGAAGCAATTCAAAATAGCTGGGCATTGTGGCGGGCGCCTGTAGTCCCAGCTGCTCGGGAGTTTGAGGCAAGAGAATCGTGTAAGCCCAAGAGATAGAGGTTGCTGTGAGCCATGTGACATCATGGCACTCTACCTGAGGGCAGTACAGTGAGATTCTATCTCTACAATAAAAAAAAAAAAAAAGAAGCAAATCAAAAACACAATTCCCTTCAAGGCAGTTTCAAAAAAAATGAAATACCTAGTAATATACCTGACAAAAGAGATAAAGGATCTCTACAAAGAGAATTATGAAACCCTAAGAAAAGGAATAGCAGAAGAAATTAACAAATGGAAGAACACACCATGCTCATGGCTGAGAAGAATCAACATTGTTAAAATGTCAATACTACTCAAAGCAATCTATAGATTTAATACAATCCCCATGAAACTACCAACATCATACTTTGAAGATTTGTAAGAAACAGTTTTTCCTTTTATATGGAGCCAAGGAAAAACCTATATAGCTAAGGCGATTCTTAGTAATAAAAACAAAGCCAGAGGCATCACTCTTACCAGACTTCAGGTTGTATTACAAGTCCACAGTGATTAAAATAGCATGGTATTGGCATAAAAACAGTGACTTAGATATGTGGAACAGAACAGAAAACCAACAGATGAAACCAGTCCCTTATTGCCACCTGATCTTTGATAAACCAAACAAATGTATACACTGGAGAAAAGAACCACTACTTAATAAATGGTGCTGGAAGAACTGGATAACCACATGTAAAACTGAAACTCAACACACACCTTTCATACTTAAAAAAATTGACTCAAGATGGATAAAAGATTTAAATCTAAGACATGAAATGACAAAAATTCTAAAAGAAAATGTGGGAAAAGCTCGTAAGGATGTTGGTCTGGGAAAAGACTTTATGAAGAAAACTTCAGTGGCAATTGCAACAACAAAAATAAACAAATGGGACTTAAGTTGAAAAGCTTCTGCACAGCTAAGGACACAAGTAAAGCAAATAGACAACCTTCAGAATGGGAAGATATTTGGATGTTATAAATATGACAAAGGGTTGATAACCAGAATCGACACAGATCTCAAATTAATCAACAATAAAGAGCAAACAATCCCATCTATCACTGGGCAAGAGATCTGAACAAAACCTCGCAAAAAGACAGACAAATGGGCTTGGCGCCCATGGCTGAAGTGCCTAAGGTGCCAGCCACATACACCAGACCTGGCAGGTTCGAATACAGCCCAGGCCTGCCAAACAATGACAACTATAACCAAAAATAAAAATAAAAATAAACAGCCGAGTGTTGTGGCGGGGGCCTGTAGTCCCAGCTACTCGGGAGTCTGAGGCAAAAGAATGGCTTAAGCCCAGGAGTTGGAGGTTGCTGTGAGCCTGAGGCCAGGGCATTCTACCCAGGGCAATAGCTTGAGGCTCTGTCTCAAAAAAAAAAAAAAAAAAAAAAAAGAAGACAGACAAATGGCTAAGAAACATGAAAAAATGCTCATCATCCCTAATCATTAGAGAAATACAAATCAAAACCACCCTGAGGTATCACCTAATGCCAGTGAGAATAGCCTGTATCACAAAGTTCCAAAGCTACAGGTGCTGGCCTGGATGTACAGTGAAGGGAACACTTTCACACCATTGGTGGGACTGTAAACTAAGGCAGCCTCTTTGGAAAGAAGGATGGAGAATACTCAAAGAACTCAAAATAGACCTCATTTGATCACCAATCCATCACTAGGCATGTACTTAGAAGAATAAAAATCATTTTATCATAAGGATATTTGCACTAGATATTACTAAAGCTCAATTTACTATCGCCAAGATGTAGAAACAACCTAAATGCCCATCAACTCAGGAATGGATTAATAAACTGTGGTATACGCATACCATGGAATACTATTCCAAGTGTCCATAAAAAAGATGGAGACTTTACATCTTTTCTGGGTTTTTTGTTTGTTTGTTTGTTTGTTTGCAGTCTTTGGCCAGGGCTGGGCTTGAACCCACCACCTCCGGCACATGGGGCCGGCACCCCACTCCTTTGAGGCATAGCACTGCCTGAGACTTTACATCTTTTGTATTCACCTGGATGTTGTACTAACATTCAATTAATGTGTAATTGAAACACATTCTTCTTAGTAAAGTGTCACAAGAATGGAGAAGCAAGACTCTAATGTACTGAGTACTAATATGAAGTCAACAGACAATCTAACACATACTCACATAAGAGAAAAACTTAATTCAAGTTGCAGGGAGCAGGAAGAAGGGAAGGAGGAGAGGAAGGAAGGAAGGGGATTGGTGTGCTCTCATTTAATGGGCACAACGTAAAGGTATATGACACACTTCAGGGTACAACTACAACAGGGACTCTACCTAACAAATGCAAACACTGTAACGTAATTGTAACTTGCATTAATCTGAAATTTAAAAATAAGAAAAAAAGACCCTAAAATATAACGTATTCAGATTCAGAATTTTACTGAAATCTAAATCGCTGTTTCTATAAACTAACTCATGAATTCATAGCAACTTCAGAAAAAAACAGAAATACATCCTGAACACATACAGATATAAAACAAATGCAAAATTATTTTATGTCTGATAAGCACTCAACTTTGTTTTTATTAGTCAAATTTATTGGAGTATAATTTATATAACCAAAAACTGTACCCACTTTACACATACTTTCTTTTTTTTTTTTTTTTTGAGACAGTCTCATTATGTCGCCTTCAGTGGAATGCTGGGGCATCACAGTTCACAACAACCTCAAACTCTTGGGCTTAAGCGATTCTCTTGCCTAAGTAGCTGCGACCACAGGCACCCGTCACAACGCCCAGCCATTTGTTGTTGTTGTCATTGTTGTTTAGCAGATCCAGGCCAGGTTCAAACCCACCAGCCCTGGTGTATGTGGCCGGCGCTCTAATCACTGAGCTACAGGCACCAAACCTCTTATTTTTAAACTATTATTTCTATTTTTATTTGACTTAGAGTAGCCAAACTACTCAATTCCATTAGATTCCTTTAATTGTTTATTTTCTAAAGCTGTGTATACAACAAAACAAATGCTAAAGAGCAAAAAACTTAATCATCACAGTGTTCTCCATCCAAAATAAAGCATCCAATTCAATGTTTGTGAAATGACTCACTGTTTTGATATATAATGCAGAAAACATGAGTTATTTTATTTGTCTACAAAGTTGATAATCTTTCCTTTGCCACAGTAAATTCAGAAGGAATAATTAAATAGCTTTTCCCTTCTACATACCAGTGTGGTCTAGAAAAACAACAAAGTTAATGAACTTTTAAAAGGGAAATATTGGGCGGCGCCTGTGGCTCGGTCGGTACGGCGCCGGCCCCATATGCCGAGGGTGGCGGGTTCAAAGGGTTCAAACCCGGCCCCGGCCAAACTGCAACCCCCAAAAAAAAAAATAGCCGGGCGTTGTGGCGGGCGCCTGTAGTCCCAGCTACTCGGGAGGCTGAGGCAAGAGAACCGCTTAAGCCCAAGAGTTGGAGGTTGCTGTGAGCTGTGTGAGGCCACGGCACTCTACCGAGGGTGGTACAGTGAGACTCTGTCTCTACAAAAAAAAAAAAAAAAAGGGAAATATTTACAAGAATTTCTAAAGATGTTTTACGGATATTCTGAAAGTGATTTCATAAATGTGGAAAATTTACAGTTGGTTTTCTTCTAAGACAGATGGTCAGTCTTGCAAAGTTCCACAAGAGAAAAATCTGTACGCCTAAAATATCACCAATGAGAATTCACAATCTATTAGGCTGCTACGATTAGTTAATTGATCTTGATTTTTATTTTCTATCCTTCATTTCCAATTTCAGATGCTAATTAATAAAGTTTAAGCATTTTATGCTTTCTATTACAAGAATATCCCAGAATCAAAAATAAAAACAGACCTAGAAACTAGTATGTTGGTTTTTCGACTTTGACTCATTTATGACAAAAATTATTAACAAGGAATCCTATGCCCACTTTGCCAGTATAAAAGAAGAGAAAAAGGGACGGCGCCTGTGGCTCAGTGAGGAGGGCGCTGGCCCCATATACGGAGGGTAGAGGGTTCAAACCCAGTCCTTGGCCAAACTGCAACAAAAGAATAGCGGGGGGTTGTGGTGGGCGCCTGTAGTCCCAGCTACTTGGGAGGCTGAGGCAAGAGAATCGCTTAAGCCCAGGAGTTGGAGGCTGCACTCTACTCAGGGCAACAAAGTGAGACTCTGTCTCCACAAAAAAAAAAAAGAAAAAGAGGAGAGAAAGAACAAAGACAAAAAGTGCTTTTTGCTTAATGTTACTTCACTTTTAAACTTGTTTTTGAGACAGAATCTCACTTTGTTGCCCTTGGTAGAGTGTCATGGCGTCATAGCTCACAGCAACCTCAAACTCTTAGGCTCAGGTGATTCTCTCGCCTCAGCCTCCAGAGCAGCTGGGACTACCGGCATCTGCCACATTGCCCAGCTGTTTTTCAATAGTCTCAGTCTTTGGTCAGGCTTGTTTCAAACTCCTGAGCTCAAGCAATCCGCCTACCTGGGCCTCCCAGAGTGCTGGGATTACAGGCGTGTACTTCACTTTCTTTTGGGCACACAGGCCTGATTTTTGATCTCTGGATGATCTGAAGAAGATTCTATTCCGACCAAAGATACTGCTAATGCTGGTCAAATCATTTTCTAAGAATCATACATACAGCGCAAACAAGTAGTTCTCATACTGTCAAGTATAATTTTCCTAATATGTATATTTTCTTTACGAAGGACAAATGCTTTTAAGATTTCTATAAAAATACGGCTCTCGACAAATACAGAACACAGCAGACAGATCCACACAGGCACAATGTCTTTCCAGTGGCTAGAAACTCGATATTATTTACCTCCTAATACGAAACAATACAAAGCACAAATATTATCTATAACATCCTCTTGTCAAAAATCCTTGGACTCTAAATCTAACCTCCACACCTAACTTTCAGTTAACAAGACGTGTAAGACAAACAAATTAAACGACATACTTAAGGAAACAATGAAATAGAAAACTGGTCAGGACTCTTCAAAAAGTCAATATCATGAGGGATAAAAGTAGGGGCCTCAAGAGGATTAAAAGTCACTAAAGAAACATAATAACCAAATACAACATGTGAACTCTGTTTAGATCTTGGTTTTAAAAACTACATACTGCTAAAGACATTCTAAGGAAAACCGTAAAAACCCAAATGTGAACTGAGATTATGAAATTGTTAATATCTGTCAATTTGTTAATGGTATATTAGGTGAGAGAATATCCTTATTCTTAGGAGAAATATGCTGAGTCAGAGGTAGGTGTCATGTTTGCAACTTTCAAATAGATCAGTAAAAAACCTGTAAATAGGGCGGCTCCTGTGGCTCAGTCAATAGGGCGCCGGCCCCACATACCGAGGGTGGCGGGTTCAAACCCGGCCCCGGCCAAACTGCAACCAAAAAATAGCCGGGCTTTGTGGCGGGCGCCTGTAGTCCCACCTACTCGGGGGGCTGAGGTAAGAGAATCGCTTAAGCCCAGGAGTTGGAGGTTGCTGTGAGCTGTGTGAGGCCACGGCACTCTACCGAGGGCTATAAAGTGAGACTCTGTCTCTACAAAAAAAAAAAAAAAAGATTATAATTAAAAAACCTATAAATACACAATTGTTCACACAATAAGTTCTTTTCCACCCTAGTTTAATATTTTCTTCTTTTAACTATATAGTTTTACTTTTCACATTTAGATTTTTAATCCCTCTGCAGTCCATCTTTGTATGTGGTATTAGATACAGATTCAATTTTATTTTTCTCTACATAGTAATCCAGTTTGTCAACACAATCTACTAAAAACTTTGTCTTTTCCTAAGTTGTAGAAGAATGATCTTTGGTCTTACTTACAGATCTAAGCAGAGGAAGGGGAAATGAACGTGTAGGAAGGAAAAAAGGAAAAAGAAATGGGTGCAAAAAAGGCAGTATTAGAGCTTAGCTCAGAAGGGCTACAAATAAATGAAGGTATTATCAACCAAGTCATATATATTAAAGTACATATAAGAAGTAAATGGGCTCGGCACCTGTAGCTCAGCAGCTAAGGCTCTGGGCACAAATAGCAGGGCTGGTGGGTTCAAATCCAGCCCAGGCCTGCCAAACAATGACAACTACAACAAAAAATAGCTGGACGTTGTGGCAGGCACCTGTAGTACCAGCTACTTAGGAATCCAAGGCAAGAGAATCGCTTAAGCCCAAGAGTTAGAGGTTGCTGTGAGCTGTGACGTCACAGCACTCTACCAAGGGCAACATAGTCAAACTGTTTCGAAAAAAAGGATGGGTGGTGCCTGTGGCTCAAGGAGTAGGGCGCCGGTCCCATATGCCGGAGGTGGCGGGTTCAAACCTAGTCCTGGCCAAAAACCCCCCAAAAAAAATAAAGGAAGTAAATGGCAAAGAACAACTGAATACCTATTTTTTTAAACAAATATACTATGGGGTGACGCCTGTGGCTCAAGGATTAGGGCACCGGCCCCATATACTGGGGGTAGCAGGTTCAAGCCCGGCCCCGGCCAAAACTGCAAAGAAAAAAAATATATATGCACACACACACATATATATGTGTATATACTATGGACGGCCGGTCACAGTAGTTCTAACCTATAATCCCAGCACTTTGGGAGGCCAAAGTGGGAGAATCCCTTGAGCTGACGAGTTTGAGACCAGCCTAAGCAAGAATAAGATCCTGTTTCTACTAAAAACAGAAAAATTAGCCAGACATTGTGGCAGGTGCCTATAGTCCCAGCTACTAGGGAGGGTGAGGCAAGAGGATCATTTGAGCCCAAGAGTTTGAGGTAATTGTGAGCTATGACTCTATCTCCAAAAAAAAAAAAAAACAAAAAACCCCAACAAATATACTATCTTCAAAGCTATTTGGGAAATACCTAATTTACCTGTTACATAATATCCTTAGGAGAAAACTTCTAGAGATTAGACCACCTTCTACTAATCAATGAACTGGATTCTACTTTACTTAGCACTTACTCTTCTTTAGACAAAATAAAAATGATGGCAAAGCAGACACATAAGCATCTTGCAAACTAGTTTATAAACTTTCATTATCCCTGAAAATGAAAATTTTCATGTGATTTTGAAACACCTTATTTTTTTTTTTTTGACTAGTTGCACCTAGGTAAGATTTTAAAACCATGGTATTACCAATTCATAACTCTTCATCCCATTACTCACAGTGAGCTAGAAAATATAAACTGTTGTCCAGAAGAAAATTCTAAAAACATACCTTTTATTTTCAGCCAAATTGGCTCCTTCATCCTTCAGCTGTTTACTTTTCTCAGCAGAGCCTTCAAGGAGAATCTCTCTCCTACGTTTAATGGCATGAAGCCAGTTCCCTTCGTCTTTCTCAACCACATCTTTCTCATCAGCAGCTTCAGCTTCAAACTGCTGGGAAGTGACCTTTGAGACCTTTTCACCAATCTTTCTCTTCCACCCAAAAGAAGCCATTCTGGAAAATTACAAAGAAATAGCTTTAAAACACACTTGGCCTTATACAGAAATATTCCAAGTAATAGGTAAAGAAGAAATATCAATAATAGGATTAGACTATCACCATTTTTTAGCTCTAATTAGTGTATCTAGGCAATAATCCTCAAACGGCTGCTGACACCACTAAGAAAACCAACGGGACGTTATGCGCCTCTGGATAGAGTGGAACTACCTATGAGGTACTCCTGCAAAAATGAATCCTGACTCAGATCAAGCTTCTACCAGTTTACTAAAAACATGGGAAACAGTTAAGCATGTTCCATAACATATCAGAGATGCTGATATCAAAAACAAACTGAAGAAAAATAGAAATGGTTTCTTCATGAAATAAACTGTCAGAAAACAAAGGGAAGAGAAAGATGAGGGGTAACCCCTAGATTAAGAGTGACTTAAGAGACATATAATACAGCCGGGTGTGGTAGCTCACACACACAATGCTAACACTTTGGGAGACCTGAGGCAGGAGTATCGCTTGAGCCCAGGAGTTCGAGACCAGCCTGGGCAATAGCGAAACCCTCAACTCTACAAAACATAAAAAGAAACCAGCCAAGTATAGTGGCGTACACCTGTAGTCCCAGCTACTTAGGAAGCTGAGGCAGGAAAATCACTTGAACCCCGGAGTCTGAAGTTGCTGTGAGCTATGATGACCCCACCGCTCTCTAGCCCAGGCAACAGAAAAACCCTAACCCAGAAGGGAAAAAAAAAAGACATACAAGACATACTAACCAAACACAATACACGTATGTGCATCTTACTTTATTACCAATTAAAAAAAAAATGGGGAGAGAACAGTAATGAAATAATAGGAGAAATAAGAACAGATTTGATAGTTGATATTAAAGAATTACTGTTACATTTCTGTAATTGTGCACTTATCTTTTAAGAATACATAGTGAAATGTTTTATATAAAATTAAAGGAATTGTTTCAAAATAATCAGTGTGAGTAAGGAATGCAGTGAAGAGGAAAACAGATGAAATACTGTATGACTGCTTTGAATAGGTAAGTGATGAAGTTGGCAGGTGATATACAAAGATCAGTGTTCTTTTCTCTCTCTTTTTATATATGGTGAAATTTTTTATAATAAGGTTTTAAAAGAATCAAACTTGCTAAATGTTGTAATTCACAAAATTATTGAGTAAATAAACAAAAGGTGTTGAATTACTTTGTAAGTGTGAAATGATACACAAATGTAAGAGATAAAAAGAGCCAACAACTGATAGAACAAGGTTATAGACAATCCTGGAAGAGCTTAACAGTTTATTTAGAGAAGGGATTAAGTGAATGATCCAAGAATTTACTAGGTGCACAGATGAGCTTCAAGATACTGAGAAACCCCTGGAATTGTATATAACTTATACAGAAAGTTCTTTTATGTGGAGGAACACTGTTAATTACTGTTGTAAAAAAAAATCTGTATGAAGTAAAAACTGGTTTCAAGAATATTAGTAAAGAAAATACTTTATAAAGTGGAGGTTAACTGAATATTAAATTTTGGCAGCAATTTAACAGAACAGTCCCAGATTGGTAAGGCTAAGCCCAACATCCAATGAGGATGAAAGCCTGTCTTAGGGAACTGTGGATAATACTCAGAGAAGTATTACACTACTATGCATAAACCAAACTGAATTATTTTTACAAGTATTATAAAGTTTCATATAGTAAGGCTTTTTTTTAATGCAGACTTCAATTTCACAGCAAGACTAGCATAGAATACCAAAACACAAAAGAGAGCATGCATGAAAGATAATCTAACTCCTTGATATACCAGTACACATAATTCAAAATGATTACACTACCATTCCATCCAGGGCTCTCCGTAAGTACAATGTAGTGATTCCAGAAAGCATATCCCCCAGCACCAACATCTACAAAACAACCACCACTTTCTACATGTGTTCTCTGTGTGTTTTCTTCATTTAACCTAATCAACTCTGCTACTGCTACTTCTTAGCAAAACAAATAAAAACATCTCTTCCTATAGAAGGCTGTTTCATCTATATTGAATATCTGTCGTTTAGTGTAGCTGCCTTCATTAACTAGCTAGATCTTCTGGATAACTTACTGCAGCATCTCCATCAGCACTTGCTGGTTCGCCTTGCAGTTTAAGGTCACGGAGACAGCTTCTTTCCTTAAATCTCATAAACAAACTTCTGCTAGTTTCAAATGTTTCTTCTGCAGCTGCCTCATCTCTCTCAGCCTAAAGGGAAATGAAGAGATCTGGGGCCTTGCTCTGGATTAGGCTTTTGCTCAAGGAAATGATGTAACTTGATCTTCTATCCAGACTACTAAAACTTTCTTCATATCAGCTACAAAGCTGTTTCGCTTCCTTATCGTTCCTGTGGCTGGAGTAACATTTTTTTTTATTATTTTTTTTATTATTAAATCATAGCTGTGTACATTAGTGCAATCGCCTATACCCATTCTAAGATGCACCATAGATGTGGCCCCACCCATTACCCTCCCTCCACCAAAACCTCCTCCCTCCCTTCCCCTTCCTTGGCCCTTTCCCCATAGTCTTGTGCTATAGTTGGGTTATAGTCTTCATGTGAAAGCTATAATTTAGCTTCATAGTAGGGCTGAGTACATTGGATACTTTTCCTTCCATTCCTGAGATACTTTGCTCAGAAGAATATGTTTCAGCTCCATCCATGTAAACATGAAAGCGGTAAAGTCTCCATCTTTCTTTAAGGCTGCATAGTATTCCATGGTATACATGTACCACAATTTGCTAGTCCATTCGTGGGTCGATGGGTACTTGGGCTTCTTCCATGACTTAGCAATTATGAATTGGGCTTCAATAAACATTCTGGTACAGATGTTATTTTGTGACTTTGTTATATTGTGACTTTTGGTCTTCTGGGTATAAACCTAGTAAAGGAATTATAGGATCGAATGGCAGGTCCATTTTTAGGTCTCTAAGTGTTCTCCAAACACCCTTCCAAAAGGAACGTTCCTAAAGAACTTTTCCTTTGCATTCACAACATGGTTAACCATATGGTAAAAGAAGACTAGCTGTCAGCCTCTGTTGGCTTTTGCATACCTTCCTCACTAGGCTTAATCATTTCTTTTTTGTTTTATAATGAAAGATATGAGACTGTTAATTTCACTCAAACACTTACAGACCTTTATAGGCCTAATTTCAATATGGTGTCTCAGTTAATAGAGACGCCTAAGAAGACAGATGGGGGAATGGCGGGTCAGTGAAGCCCTTCAGAACACACACGACATTTATTAAGTTTACCGTCACATATGGGTGCAGTTCGTAGTGTCCCAAAATAATTTTTTTCCTAACCACTACACTATGTGGGATCCCAAAATAA